>NW_024529377.1:1927401-2026049 GCF_017590135.1 Pyrgilauda ruficollis
AAAATTTTTTTTTTTTTTTTTTTTTTTTTTTTTTTTTTTTTTTTTTTTTTTTTTTTTGCAGTGATTGGAAGCCAGGAGTACTGTTTGGTGAAATGCAGGTACAAGTTAAAATTACAGAATGTGATTGACTTATTATATTTATCAAACACACTTCAAAAATGTTTCAAGCCAAATAATTCTGTAGATAAATATAATCTCCAGATAATTTCCCATACTATGTGACTTATTTTTACATAAAATATGTTTGCTGTTGCCAAGTTGCAAGAAAATAAATAAGCTACGAAAGTATTTGTTTTGTGCCAATGAATGGATGAATGTACTTCTTGAATCTCATTTTACTTGCAAAAATGGGGCAACAAACATAACTGTGCTGTGCATTATCCTCAAATATAGTCCTGAAATTCCAGAACACCTTAGCTAAGATACTTTAATAGTGTAGAAATCTCAAGTTCTCTATGTAGCAGCATTAAGGTGATGCATGAGTAGGGGGACCAAAATAAAGTACACAACAAAAGGACTGATGACACCAAACCAGTCCAATAATTGGCACTCTAGCGTCTTTCCTGGAAAATTTGTTTGTACAGCATTCCTGTCTCTTTTTATTTGATTACCACATATATTCTTGAAGTTGCCTTTAATAGCACCCTTTTTTGTTTGAACAATTCATGCCTCATCAGCACCTTTCTGCAGCTTTAACAGCTCTAAATTACAGCATTTCTCCATTCTGTGGGACCAGGGCTTACAGGAAATGGCAACTGTGCAGCTGAAAATGCTTTCCATGATGGGGTCCTAGAATTTGTACTCATTAAGCTCTGGCATTTGGTCACTCACTTGCCTTTTTGACCATAATATTTTGTCTAGTAAGGTCATCAGAGGGAAATGACAGTAATAGTCTATAATAGTTTCTAATTGTCTAACATGCGTACAGATTTCTCCTACTAGGAAAAAAGTGTCTGCCAATTTCTGCATAGAGACTTTATCTGGTATACACAACAAGCACTTGTTGCATCCTCAGTGTCACTGTTAATTTCAGAACAACATAAAACCTTACTGCCTTGAAGTCTTCTCACATCTGATGACATATTTTGTTCAACACTTTTTGCAGTAATGTCCATGAATCAGGCTGGTGTTTTCCAAAGAAAACTTCTGTTGGCATCAAGACAGGGACTCTCATATGTCAAGGATACATATCAAAATATATCATGCAGAGGCTGGAAATGGACAGAACAACTTATCAAGACAGTATTCTGCTCCATGCTCCAAAGACAGCTGTCTCCCACAAGTGTGATTGCTCACAAATGCACATTTTCTATGACACCAACCAGTATCTCAGGTGACAATTCAAGGGTACCTCTCCATTTAGCAGAGATTTATGTCCTACCAATAAATTTGAAAACATGTATGAAAAAAGATTTCATCTTTCTCCTCTGTGCAGCCAAAGCCTTGTTGACACCTCTTTGTACTTCACCTATTTCTGAAAGCAATTAGGCTAACACGCACCTCTTCCAGACTTTTCCTACAGGTAGGGTTGTGCAAGTTTGGAAGAATTAACAGCTCTGCACTACCTTCAGCCTACATAGTCCTGGAAGGAGTTTTTTCCCTGTTGGTGTTATGTGCCGTATTTTCAGACATTCTGATCATCTACATACGTTGCAAGAATAAGCTCACCTCAGTAAGCCAATGAATTACTGCACCTACAACTAAATTTAAAATCCCGTTTAGTACCACCATTTTCAACAGCAATTTTTTTCACTACTTCAACATAAATTTAGCTTCCAGATTGAAGCACAATCCTCATCTATTCTAAAGCTCTGCACTGCTCTCATTTTGCATTAATTTATAATGATATTTCTCATTCCAGTAAAATCTTGCCAAATTTATATAGTCCTTTTAAATTTTCTTGCATATTTTGTGAAGTATTCTTTGTCTTCTTCACTAAACAGGTTGTCAAGTCTTGAAGCAGTGTGCCAGGAAAGTGGTTGAGATATCCCCCTGGAGATAAAAAACCTGTAGACATGGTGCTTTAGGAACATGGCTTAGCTCTAGGCTGAGGTTAAACTTGATGATCTGAATGTCTTTTGCCACCTAAAAGATCCTATTATTTTGTCAGTCTAATTTGTCTTAGGAATTAGCCTCCCCTTCCACACAGAAGGGGAAACTCTTCATCTTTCATGAGCTTTAGGCATGAGAAATGGGTAAGCTTTAGACCTTCAAGTTCCTACTCATGATCTGTCTCCTACCACAGCAGTTTCCTCTGCCCCAAGAAACATCAGTATCTGCCAAAAAAGTGTTCCAAAAACATATCCAAGGCAACACATATTTTAGAGGGCAAGGAAATGCTGAACTTGAGCTCTCATTTACTTATCTACCTGCAGGGAGCCTACAAGAAAGATGGAGAAACTTTTTACAAGAGCATGTACTGACAGGGCAAAGGGGAATGACTTCAAACTGAAAAAGAATAGGTTTAGATAAGGCATTAGGGGAAAAAAAATAGCTTTGAGGCTGGTGAGGCACTGGAACAGATTGTCCAGGGAATTTGTGGATGCTGCATCCCTGGAAGTTTTTAAATCCAGGTTGGATGGAACTCTGAGTAAGCTTTTCTAGTGAAAGGTGTCCCTTCCCACAGCATAAGTGTTTGGAGATAGATGATCTTTAAGGTTCTTTTCAACACAGGGCATCCTATAATTCTATGATTCTTGGCTTTGGTTATATGTTTCTTCCAGTCTCAAGTTTAAAGACTACGGATAAGCTGACACAGTGTAAAACTCCTTTCTTTTCTCTGATAAGACTGGTGGCAAAAACAGAGATAGAAGAAGTTATTCAGTATTTCATAACTTATCTCATTTTGGGATAATATATGAAGCAGTCCTATTAACTAGAAATCTGTCGAGGTGTCACTGGGTCTTGGGTCTTCAAAGAGATGTGAGCAATTGTAGGCTGCTATAAGGTTGTTTATTGCATGAATACATCAGTCTCAAAGGTAAAGAGTTCAAGGTGCTAAAGCCCATGCAAAAACTTTCTGGCATAAAGTTCCAAGCTGGAGCAGCAGCTGCAAGGCTGCTTTCTGGTATGGAGTGCCAGGTTCTGTGCAGGAACAGCAGCAGCAGCCACAGCTGTCCTCAGGCACAGTCCAGTGTCCCGGGCAGCAGCAGCAGTAGGGACCACAGCCTTTCGTCTTTCTTCTTTTCTTCTTCTTGTGGTTGCTGATGTGTTGATGCTGTGGTGGTTGATGATGATGATGATGAAGCTTGTACCCCACTACAAGGCTTTTTATTTATAAAATATCCAATCAGCTAAAAACACGATTCTAAAACATTCTTTCTAAACCAATCTGAACTTCATTCTAATGTGTAAAAGTAGTGTGAAAGTAGTGTCAGTTCTTGCCTAAAAAACTACGTATCTAATATTATCTATTTACACAAATGTACTATCTGTTTTCTTACTTCAAATTTATGTGAATAAGTTTATCTATGTGAATAGTCCTATCCATTTAAGCATGTAGTTTTATCTATTTTACGTGACTAATTCTATCTGTTCTACTGACAAATTTATGTTATGTTTTTGTTATGACTAGGGTTAAGTTGCTGAACTTTAAACTAGGCCTTAAGGCCTTTCCTAACTAGCATAGTTTCTTAAGACACTTAAAATATATTTCTATTTACTTAAAACCTAAAGCTTAAACTTAAACTTACTTAAAAACATAACTTACACTTCTATATACTTAAAACTTGATCCTACACTTCTACTTCATATCTATGTGGCTTAATATATCTTAGTTTCTCTAAAGGCTTTAATTCAACCTCTGCATTCATCTCCCTCTCTGAGGAACTCAGAGAGGAACTCAGAGAGCCTTGTATTCCAACATAAATCTAACCTTGAAATATCAAAATTGTCATTGAATAGTCTTGACAGAAGTATGAATTGTACACAACTACAATTCTACAACTTAGAATTGTATTACAGTGTTGATAAACATTAAATTTTGAAAGTTTTTTTCCCATTCTTTTCTGCAGGTTTCAGTTGTTTGAAAGAATCACTACTATGTTGTAGTCTACAAGAACACACTCATTACTTCCTTCCCTTCCTGCAGGTTTTTTTTTCCCCCAGTTAGGAACCTGAAAAATTGCCTTAGATCATTACAGTAGTTTTGTTGAAAAGCTGGGACATTGAGCACTTCTGTAGAGAATCCACAGGTTTGTTGATGGTATGTGTTGCCTGAATTCCTAGACTACTAGCAGTAATGCTGTCAATGTATCGACCGTATGACTGACCAAGATGATCAGAGGGAATATGTTGCACAGAAAGTCCCATTTGCCTTGCATTGCATTCTGACATCAATGTTTTTTAAATAATCTAAATACTACAAATTATAGGACTAGCAAGACATGAACATTACATATTCTGCTCCAAACTAGCTTTAAAGCCCTGAAAAGAAACTGTCCCTTCTTTTTATATTTAAAGACAAAAACAGTCGTGAAAGCACTGGAGCATAAAACCTGAGCTTCTGACATGGGCTTCAAAGCCATCCTGCACAGATCAGACCACTGGAGGCAAAGAAACTCTAGTCCAGGCAACCAAAGGCAATCAAATTCCTTACCCTCATACAATCCCACTTTACAGTCTTTACACTTTACAATATTTACATTTTACAATTCCTTACCCTCATACAATCTCACTTTTGGGTAACTGACAGTTGCAAAGGAACTTTGATTAGATTGCTTGAATTTTCAAGGAATGGCATACACAGGATTTCAACTTATTTAGAGTGCTAACGCCATTTGAAATATGCTGTTTACTTGAAAGTCTCCTAAATAAAAGCTTCCCATCAAAGTGCCAGCTGCAGCAAACATGACATAGGAGGTGAAAAACTGCATATTTAAAAACCTGTAGCAGAACTCCCAAAAACTGTGTTTCCTGTCCGATGACAGATGGAGCATTTTCTAACTCTAAATCATGGTGTGTGGATGGAGACACGCAACCAAGATCCGTTGCTTGACAGAGTCTTGACAATTCACACATTTACTGCAACATCTCTGTTAAGAGAGCATTTTTCCATGTATCTTTTCTCACGTTCAGCAGCTGGGCACAACAGTATCTGTTTCCCTAATCTGAACAGCTCAATGGTGCCTAAAAGTTTCTGTTCTTAAAGCTGCCAATGTACAGCAAGCCTTGGTCTGCAATAAGACAACAATTACCAAAGTGAAGGTGGCTATAGATTCCTGGAAGTACTGGGGATGAGAGGAAATGAAACAGCAGATGCTCCAAGTTCTGCACTTCCAGCATGCATCCCTGAGCCAGAATCTGGCCTCCTCTCTACACAGAAACACCACATTCAGCTCTGCTGCATGATTTGATTGTGTGCATAAAGGATTTAACACCACAAACTGCATAAGCCCTTCTCACGCAACATAGAATCCTGTTCTTTTTATTCACATGTGGGGTTTTTGCTTGGCTTTCCTCCTGTTTTTCCTTTTTCTTCCTTTTTTTTTTTTTTTTTTTTTTTTTTTTTTTTAGTCTATTCCTATTGGTGTAAGGAATATAAAATCCCATACTACTCATGCACCATTTTGAAGGCAAAAATAGCACCTTGAACACCCCTTTGATAAAGTCAGTTGGCTGCCTTCTGCTTTACTGCTAAAGAAGGTTTGTTGTTCAAAACACATTTTTTTTTAAGGTGACATGTAAAGCAGTACAAGCCAGGTACATAACACTCCCAGACAAGAAAAATCAACCTGAATAAGCATAACAGCTTAATTTTTACCATGGGGGATATTTAATTTGGATTCGGTTTTGGCATTTGTTTTTGGTTTTGTCTGTTTGAGTTTTTGTAATTATTATTTTTCAATAATACACTGAATGTCACAATATAGCTCAGAACCACTGGCTTGAAACAGGAGGATAAACCCCATGTAATTATATAAATCTAAGTTTTTCTATTTTTAATTGCCTGAGAATTATGTGCTAAAGAGGGGGCTTCTTTTTAGTATGTTTGTGTTTTGGATGTTAGCTGATAAAGATTACATACTTGGACAATAAATTCTCATATTAAAATTTCAAAACCTTGCAGGAGAGTTTACTTAAAATCAGGAAACCATATTTATTGAACACTGTTTATGATCCTATATACCTGTGAGTACTGTGGGACTGAGTACTTATTATGGTAAAGTGCAACCAGACAGTGGAGTTAAGGAGCAAATGAAGGTTCTAGTAAGATTCCAGGCTTGTGTTTTCCTGCCATTATGAACTGGATTTTGCTACCTTAAACTTCTTTTTCAAAGACATGCTGGACAGTTTTCATTGAAAGGCAAAATAATTGATTGTAGCAAGCACTATGTAATGAACCTGGCAATAAAACTGTTGCAGCTCCAGACAGGGATTGAATTACTTGGATCTGGAAACTACATGGACCTGGCAATGTCTGGAGACCCTGAGTCCTTGTGGCCTCATGACTGCAGCCACAGGACCCCAGCTGTTTCCAGCACAAGACCTCTGAGCTCACATCAGTGGAGGCATCAGCTCAGTCTTAGCATTCAAATGCTCCGATGCTCTGAGATGTTGCCAAACACTGAAAATGAATGAATGTGCAAACACTGAAAAAGAAAGAATGTAGCACAAGCTGACATTTCTTACCACTGAATTGTCCAAAATCAGTGAAACTGAACTCTGAGATAGAAAGACCATAAGGAAACACTTCCCTGTTTCACAGCTCTATTTCCTGAAAACCAGGGGATTTCATAAAAGCATTCATGAGGCAGTGACTACATATATTTCTGTTAAGATGGCTTTTGCTTTTATAATGCAGTGGGCCAGGAACCACAAAGGTCGCTACCAATTGTCCCATGGTAATTTCTTCCCCCCCACCCCCTTCCCCCCTGTTTATTCACCACTAAAAGGCAGCAACCCACGCAACATAACTCAAGAAAAGTAAATTTCACTCTGAGAAAATGTGAAGATAGGAAATTGAATTATCCAAACAACCTCCTATTTATTCTGTAATTATGCACAGTTGCCTCCAATACCCTGTTTTGATGCTGTTGTTGTTGTTGTTAACAATATGGCTCAATCTGCCTTCCCCTTGCCAGACATTTAGGGGAGCTGGCCTGATAGCAACCTTGGAAATTTTATTCCACTTTCCAAATGGAAATTGGCTAAACTGATAAGACCTTTTTGCAGTTTGAGGAGTTGTGAAAACCTTGTGAATCTATATTCAAGTTAAAAATACTAAATTGACTAATGAAATTGCATATCCTCCTGCCTTATCATTATCTTTTTTCTGCCCTCTGCCTCATATGACTTTCAAGGGTGTAATAAGCAGATGTCTTAATCCATGACTGCACTTCAATTTGAGAGCCAGCCTTTTCATAGAAAGTGTCTCCTGGTTGTGGCTGAAAAAGAAAATCCCCTTGGTGCCAGCTACAGTGCTGTGCTTTGGATTTAGTGTGAGAGTAATGCTGATTTTTCACTGATATCTTGGTTGTGAGTCAAGGGTGGTTCCACCTCTCATTCTCTACCCATGAGCACATGCACAAGAAGCTGTGGGGGAGCACAGCCAGGACAGCTGACCTGAACTGGCCAAAGGGATATTCCACACCACAGAACATCATGTCCAGTATATAAATTGAGGGGATTTGCCCAGGCACTAACAATTGCTACCTGGGGATGGGCTGGACATAAGGCAGCATGTGGTGAACAGTTGCTTTGTGCAGCACTTGTCTTTCTTCAGTTTTATTCTTCTCACACTCTCCTTCTCATTGCTGTTGTTGCTAATATTATGCTAATAATAATTATTATTATTACCAACAACAACAACAATAACAATTTAGTTAATTTATGTTTCAATTATTAAATGCTTCTTATCTCAACCCATAAGGTTTACCTTTTCTTTCCAATTCTCTTCTCCCTGCGAGATTGGTGGGGAGGGCAGCGAGCAGCTGCATGGTATCTAGTTGCCAGCTGGAGTTAAACCACAACAGAAAGAAATAACTGGAAGCCAAGCAAAGTGTGTCCTGTCTCTGTTTCTTCAGAGAAAGAAGGAATGGGATTATTCCCTCACAGCTCCAGACAGAAAGGACTGGATAACTGAGAAACACCTCCCAGCTCCTGGGGAGGAGACAAAGGGATTAAAGGTCCTAGCAAAAATTACCTTCATTAAGCTACAGGATTGGCCAAGATAAAAAAATATCCAACTGACTGGAACACACAGATGTGTTATGGGTGAGTAACAGTCTACAGAAGGACACAACGCTTCTAAAATCTCTGATCATACCCCAAAAACCCTGCAGATGGATAAGCAAATCATTCAGGGAAAGTTGGTTTTCTACAGCTTTCATTTCTACCTCTTTTGCTGAACTGAAATTAGAGGACAATTGTATGAAGTCCTTATTAATCTTATATGTTGCCTATTTCAACTTGCATATGTCCCTGAACTCCAAAGTGTCCTCAGGGCTGATGCAGTTACAACAGCTGCTTTTAGGCTGGTGCAGTTATTTTCACAGTTCAGCATTGACTCAGAGTGCTTAATAGGGATAACCAAGAAACAGGAGGAGAGAATATCTGTCAAAGAGGCTAAAATCTAATCACAGCTTACTTCTATCCTCAGCCCAAGGACGTTCAGACTCTATACTCTGTACTCTGTACTATATACCCTATATAGTCCAGATGTCAGCTGGAGAGTATTTCATAGGGCTGCTACCAGACTTACTCAGAATTAACATGCTAGTCTTTTTTGCAGTCATGGCTTGTGCTTCACATGTAAGGGTACAGCATAATTTGTCAAAAAAGTTTCAAGAAGAAAACTAGTAAAATAATCTATTTTAACTTACTGGGTACAGAATGGCATTATGTGGATTTGGCATGGATGTGGGCACCAAAATCTTGCTCTTAAACACACACCATTGCAATCATGAATGTAACAGGAAAACCTTAAAGAAACCCTGCAGAAATTCGCTAGACACTCCTGACAGTGCATTCCCACACAGTGCTCCTCATCTTCATTGCTCACAAATCTTCCCCCAAGGAAATCCTTACCAGCAGTTAGTTTCTGAATTTACTACCTGAGACTACACAGCTGCTGATCTTCCCTGATCTTCATATTCTTCCACTTTTTTATTCTTTTAGATCCCTCATGTTACACATCACAACAGGAAGACAGAAAGAAGTTTAGAAGCTTAGAAGTTGCAACGGCTGATGCACCTGAAAGCAGGGAGGTTTCACTCTAATCCCTATGTTGGTGTTGAATCCATTCTTTGATTGATTGTAATGAATGGAAGATGTACACACTCTAATGTTAATAAAATATCTGTGCTTCTATCACAGTCATTGCCATCTAATAGAGGTCGTTTGATCTGTTTGCAAAACAAATTATATTATTTTACACCCTTGGGTAGCATTTTAGTCATAGGAGGCAATTTCATTCTAATTTAATAGAGAGGAGGTATGCCTAACTTAAATACCCATGAAAGCCACTCTTGAGCTTCAAGTAAATTGCATGTTGTGAAGGGATGTAAACATGTCTGTGCTTGTTAAACTGTTAAAATTAATGGGTTTAAACTTTATTTACTGTATACAGTTTTATCCGTTCTCCAAGGATCCCTTAACAGATGCTTGATTTTAATGACTATTTTTAATCTATGTTTCAGAGGAAGTGGAATGTGTAGCATTCCTTATAAAACCCACAAATCCAGCCACCCCTATGAAAGTAACTGCTACTTTCATTTATCACTAAAGAATTCTACACCAACTCATAGCATTTCTGCCTTTAAATCCAGCTACGACGCTCCATTATTGTATAATTATCTATTGAATTCTACATTTATTCATTAATTTCCTTAACTCTGTAACTGGTGTTTCCTTCTTAATTGCTTGTTTGAAAGCAGTAGTTAGAGAGATACTTTGAGATATTGGCCTGCTTATACGAAATGCTACACATACTACGAGAGATGTCTGAACCTAAAGAATTAATAGACCAGATCACTGGTCATTCTAAGGAGAGTCGTGGCATGTATAGAAGCTGCTATGATGGCCAGTGTGATCAGAAAACAGCATAACCTTGTATTTGTGAATACACTTTGCTGTCTATATGTTCCTATTAACATCAGGTAAGTAGCTTCTTTCATAACTGTACTATTATAGAGCCAGTAGAACCTCTAAAAGTACTCTGCAAACTTCCTAATTCCCCTGGAAAGTAGTCTGATGCATAAAGGCACCAAGGGTCACCCAACAGAGTTGGTGAAAGCCAGTTAAACTGGCAGCACTAAAGCTCTGTATTTCTTAGCCAAAACTCACCATCTCAAGCCAAGAAACTCTCCTGAGGAATATACTGCCTTTGTCTACAAGTCAGCTGTTTCAAGCACAACAAAACAACAGCAGAGTAAGTTAGTCAAGCAAGAATTCAGGTTCCTTCATATTTGCCTTGAATATTCTAGCTCTATACAGAGAAGCTGGTATTTCCAATCAGATCTTAAAATCTACTTATCTGGTAAAGGTTATCTTACTAGCAGGCAGGGATCAAAACATTTACCATCACCTACCTTTTTTAGCTTATTTTGGAGAATAAAAAGAGCAAAGGTTAATATAAGTAGATAAACTAATTTTAGAGAAGAAGTTCTCTGCTTTGACTTCGTTTGTGTCACTATGTAGTCAAGAGAGGCTCTTAACAGAGTGCTTGGAGTCAGCCTCCATAGACCAGCTGTCATTTCTACATGTGAAAAATATGATTTTCTTTGTCTTTTCATAGGTTCTCCTTCTAATGAAAGATTGAGTAATGCATCCTGGCCAGATGCAGGCAGCTTGACATCCAGTTACCAGAGATACACATTCAACTTTCCACCAGCACAAAGTGCTGTCATTAGCAACCCAGTGACTTCAATTTTCTTCCATGCTAACTGTGAAAATTCATACTTATAAAAATATCTTAAACCAGGAACAAAACAGACGTAATTACAAGTAAGTGGCTGCTTCTCTCTGCATGTGTGCACAGTGATTTAAATGAAAATATTTTTTACTGCTTCTAGCAGGCCAAAAATTTTGAATCTGGTCATGATGAATTTGAAATTCTTATCTTCCTTGAAAAAACACATTATAGGCCAAAGATAACAAACCTGAACATGATGACATTATTAAGGGTAGCACAAAAAATTCTGCAGCACAAAAATGTTGTAGAAGTAAACAAGAGACTTTGAGTGCAAGTGCTATACTTTAACACAGGCTTCTATTCCAAGTTTACATCTACGCTAGGAAGCTGTCAATTAGTATGGGTGTAATGTAGAGCTAATGCAGACAATTGTTTCAATTAATAGCATTCAGATTATGAGATGGGATGCATGCTATGTGAAATCAGTGTTAGCAATCTGATTTATCCAATAGCTTTTTTCCTCTCCTGTGTAGTCAAACATAATATACAAATTTATATATATAGTCAATGCATTGTGAAACAATCTTACATTTTACTGAGCAGTTTTTGCAATTCTCTTCTCTCTACCCTTAAATGTATCTTGTTTGCTCTTATAGGATACCTTGAATATTTTTTATTCACAAAAATTACCATATACAGACTGATCTCACAAAGAAGATTCATACTGTGCTTTTTAACAGCGAAATTTTCTCTTGCCCTTTAAAAGTCTCTCACTGGTAACTAAATAACATCTCAACATTATTAAACAAAAATCACAAAGCTATTAAATAAAGTTACTTTTTAAACATACAAAATTAACTCCTTGAAAGTGAGAGATCTCTTACTAATTATTCAAATAGGGGGAAAAGACATTTAAAAAAAGCGCATCTTCCCTTTCACTGAGGCTAATGGAATGAATTCTCATTTAAAAGGAAAATTTTTATCTTCCTAGTTAAGGCATATACCTGTCTACTCTCAGAGTTTTTCCCCCTTCCAGCTTCATTTAGATCACTAAGTGTTAGATTCTGCACACATTATTCATGGAGCAACCCTCAAAAGTACTAGTGAGTCCTCCAAAAAAAAAAAAAGCCAGCAAGAGACAGGTGCTCCGTCACTACTCAGAGAGAAAAAAAGCTGTTTCCGTTTTTCCTGGTGCTCCAATGGCACATGGAGTCCAAAAAAGCAGTGTTTGAGCTGCTACTCTTGTCTCTTTTCAAAGTCCTTCATCTGGGGGGGAAAGTGGTCTCAAGAGAGCAAGGGCTACAATCCTGCTTTAGGACTGCAGCCAGCTGAGGTTTGCTCATGTTGATAAGCACATGGAAGTGTGCAATACCACTGACTTCTGTGTGTGTTCATAAAAGAATAGAAAAATGTCATTATTCTCTCTCTTTAAACCTCAATTTGTGCTAATTCATTTTGCTGTGATGCACAGTTTTTGGAAAGCACAAAAAATTGGAACAAGGTTAAGCATTATTTTCTATTTGAGGTTCTGTGCTGATGAAAATCTCCTTCTGGAGAAAATGTAGACTCCGTTAGGCTTATGACTTTTGCCATTCACAGCACACCTGAAATTTCCTGAAATTTTATGTATTCTGTAAAATTTAAGAATGTTTTCTCAGGTTGCTTTTCTAAGACCCTATAAAGGGATATGAAGACTAATGTATTAGCAAGTTGCTGTCTTTTTACATTTAGGAAAAAGTAATGTGTGTAGGAGAACTACTTGGTCTTCTACTTTTATCTTGTGTACTGCAAGGAAATTCTACTAGGACAGAGAAAGATCAAGAGGGAACTTCCAGTTTTTAATTTTAAATTTAAATTGCACTACACAGATGAAATAGAATAACAATAATTAGCTTTAAAGATAAGTTCATATGGACATAATAATATATGCTGCACAACACAGAACTACCAAAAAATGACCTACTTATGATATATAGTTGAAATTGCTTGCTTCTGTAGTCCTCTGAATAAAATGGGAATTACCAGGAAGCATTTAAAAAGCATTTATTCATCATGGCTTGGAGAAAATCATTTAAAGGAAAATAGCATCAGAGTTTCTTTGCCTGATCCTGAAGGTCTAAAAATTTAGAGAGGGTTAAAGCTATCAAATTTTATTATTAAACACAAAATAATTCTTTAAAGTATAATTTCTGGCTATGTTTCTAGATTTAAATCACATATTAGAGTATTTCTGGTTTCATAATTTTGCACTCATTCTCTGAGAATGACAGATATTACAGTTTATTTAAAATTGTTCCTTCTCTTTTCAATGTAGAAAAATGTATCTCCATTACTATTTGTCTTCCTAAACAGATTTTCTTCTGTTAAAGAAAATATAGGCTGAGTTAAATACAGGGGCTTTTTTTTCTCCTGAATGTTTTCTCTTTTCTCTTTCACTTGAGAACTGCTCGCATTCTTGCTTTCTCACAAGGTGCAGCAGAGAAAGACAATCATCTCCAAAGGACAATGCCCTGGCAACTGCAACATTTGAGAAAACTTAGTGCTTTTCATAATTTAGTCAGGTGGCTGTGCTGAATAGCTGTTAACAAACAACTAGGATATCCATGTCCTCTACAATCAGCTAGTAATAACTGAAACTTTGGAAAAGGAAGAAAAAGTTATTAATGCAAACAATTGACTAACAATTGTGTGGTTTTAGTTTGTGGTTTTCAGAATCCTGGAGTTTTCATAATGAAATTTAAAAGGTGTCAAATGGGTGATAATTTACAATAATGAGTTTGTATAAGCCATGTATACCCACAAGGATGTACTTTCTAAAGGGTCTGTGATTTCCTTTGAAATTATATAAAATGTGAAAAGCACTGGCTAGATAAATCCACTGCTTTCAGTAATTCATATTAAAATAAATTTACATAGTTATATTTTTGTCACAGAGCAAACATGAAAAACCTCCAACAAATTCCGATTGTTTAATAACAATTAAAATTAAAATGCAGCATTAACAGCAAGGATGAAGAATTACCAGGTCATGGAGCCAACATGTTGTTACATTTTATTGTGGTTAATCAGATTACTGAAGACAATAAATATTCATTATAAAAGTGAGCCTGTTTTGATGTGCAGTCACACATACAAAGTTACTAAATGTGTGGATTTGTGTGATCATTGTTAGCATTGACACTTTTGGCAGGTCTGTCTGAAGAAGGATTTGACAAACTTGTCTTTGCAAACTCTGTTGCAATAGTTATGTAAGTTCCCTTTATTAAAAATTTTCCTGTTTTACCCATAATTTCAGTCCATATGTGGCTGCACCAAAAAAAATCTAGAGACATACAATTTGTGAAATAAAAAATGTATTAAACTCCACTATTCCTCTCCCTTGAGGTATCAAAACACTTACTCTTATTGTAAAACAGTAAATATTGGGTTATTTGGGAATTAACAAATGTCCTTTTTTTATCTCCCTCCCAGAGGAGGGCTATGGATGTCATTCATCTGGACTTCTGCAGGGCTTTTGACATGGTCTCCCACAGCATCCTTCTCTCCATATTGGGAAGAGGGAAAAGGATTTGATGGGTGGGCCATGGTGGATGGGAATTGCCTGGATGGTTGCATCCAGAGAGTAGTGTTCAACAGCTCAGTGTCCAGAGATGAGTGGTGTCCCTCACAGGTCCATTCTGGGGCCACTTCTGTTACCATCCTCGTTGATGGTGTAATGGCATCGAGCGCACCGTCTGCAAATCTGCAGATGGCACCAAGTTGGGTGGTGCTGTTGACACTCCTGAAGGATGGGATGCCATCCAGAGGCACCTGGACAAACCAGGGGACTGGTCCCATGGGAATTTCCTGAGGTTTAACAAGACCAGGTTCAAAGTGCTGCACCAGTGTCAAGGCAATCCCAGTATCAACACAGGACCAGGGATGAACAGATCAAGAGCAGCCCTGCGAGAAGAACTTGGAGGGGAAATGTAAAAGTTTCAGCATTAATTCTCACTGTTAGGTGTGTTGTACATATCAAACACAAGCAATCCTTCCCTTTACAATTGCTCAGTAATCTGTAGGGGCACAAAAACTTTCACCATTATTATGCAGCTACAGTACATCAGTTAAAAAAATCCTCAGTATAAATATTGTAAACCTTAAACATTTATGAATAATTCTGAAGGTTGAAGAGTTTATATGCAAATAAGAAAAAATGCTAATTGTTCAGTTTTTAAATGAAAATGTTTCCTAAGATACTGATCTCTATGTTTTAGTGCTTCTTTCATTCTACTTTTCATATGCTACAGGCTGCATCCTGTAATTTAATCTGATGTCCATGTAATACAGGTTTAGGACAGAATATGCTTCACGTGGGAACTTTAAAAGGCAGAAATGATGATCCATGGAGAAACAATGTGGGTGAGACTGCAGTGCGTGACACTTTGCATTTCAGAAAGGTTATTTTTCCTCAAATTTTAAAAATATTGTGGCCGAAAAAGTGCATTCTTAATAAATGCCCCCACACCAAGTATTAAATGCTTGATATTTGCCCATAATGTAACTTTATGTGCTACTGAAGCACATAAAGTTACATTATGGGCAAATATCAAGAAGCATAGCTTTTGCAGCTTCATAACCCTCTGCTAATTTGGGAGGTCGTTTTATAAACAGTATTATAAACAGTGCTGTTACATAATTCTCTTTTCAGGTAGCTGTGGGAAGCTCACTGATTTTCTTTTTAAGGTACAAATCCACAACAGGTCACAGAGCCTTTATTAGTCTTAGAGCCTTAGGTTTCTAAGTTCTGCAAACTCTTTGAATCAGGACCAGCCAAGAATGGAGGCTCTTGCAGGTGGTTTCTCTTAGACCTAGAGATCAGTTGGGGAAATTACTTTTGACAGAGTTGCTTTGCCACAAAGCAGGCACAATGGCCAAATTTCTGGCCCTTAGAAGGAGTCAGCATTTAGGCTACAGAGCCCTGCTTAAGCAAAACCTTGTAGCAAAGAAACTCCAGTCTTTCAGGACTAGAAAGCTGGGAAATTTCAGCAGGGATATGTCAGGTGGGATATTTCTCCACTTGTGCTGATCCTTTCTACTTCATGTCCATAAATGAGGCCTTTAAAAAATAGCAAAGACTGGCCAAACTTCTTTTCCAGCTATGCTTTGTGCTTTCCTGGATGATGGCAGAGAGAAGTTGGAGCAGATAGTTGCTGTAATCAGAACTGACTTATTTTCTACAACTATTTTAAGATGAGAAGTTGCTATCACTACCTCCCAAGAAAACCCTACTAATCTGACAACAGTGCAGGTGTCCTTTATTCTATGCCACAAGCAGTCCAATGGAGATTATACTGCTCACAATTATGTTGTACTCACTCAGTGTAAGAGACCTCGACCATACCACACCACAAATGAAGTATGAAGTAATCTTGCACTCCAGTGAAATTTATTGCATTTCTAATTGTATTTACTTTTTAAAAATTAATTATAGTTCCATGTGTAATGAAGAAATTAAGTATGTTTTCAAGTGATTTATAACAGGCATTTCTATCTCCTCCAACTTTTTTTGGCTGCTTGAAATATTCTACCGTCTGAAACTAGAGTGCTTTGGCACTAAGGAAGCCTCACCACTAGAGCTGGAGGAAATAAGCAAAGTGACCTTTATGAAACAAAATCAGGTTTACACTTAGCAAACATACAGAAAAGATCCTTAGAGTTTTCAAAAAGAGCTACAGACACCTGGTTTCTCAGCAAAACACAGATTAAAACACACAAAGCAAGTGTGAACATTTGTTATGAATTTTAAGATGTGTGCAGGAACTTGCATGTTCAAGAAGAAGCTGAATTTTGTACTTCCCTTTCATACAGGCATAAACAGAGATATCAATCAAGTTGCTGAAACATGTAAACAAAAATCTATAACCGTTTAAAGAAATAAAATTCAAGCAGAATGCCACACGTGTAAGGCAACAAAGAGAAGGGAGCATGCACTATGTTACCTGGCAGTCCATTTTCTATTTGGTCCCCCTCTCTTCTACCGCACACAGACAAAATGTTTTCTTGTATGTATATCACAAATAGTTACCTCAGATCCCAGCCATTAAACAAATTTTTGGAAACAGATAAGCTTGACATTTCTTTGAGGTGTTACATATGGAACTTTTTAAAACTCTCCTACTGAAAGCAGTGATTTGTCCAGCATATCTGACTGCCGTTCTCTCTTCAAAGGGATTGTAACAGACTAAGTAAAAAACACACGTACATGCAAATTCTACTGGCAGTTAATGGAAACATAGGAATTTGAGACTGGTCTCCCAATGTCTGTTTCTTGAACTCTGCTCTTTGGGGCCTCACAAAGTTGTTTCCAGTTCCCCTAAACAAAAATTCCAGAATACTTTATAATGACAGTGATTTCAGGACACTGGCAATAATCTTGATGTCTCCTGTTCTGTTCTAGTGATAGGTTTTTTGGTATTTCAGAAACAGGATGTGATAAGAAGCACTTGTTGTCTATGCTCTCTAAACATTTGTAGTCTACCATTTTTGTAAATCCTTCCTCCTGTTTTAGAGAAAATTCTTAATTACAAAGGACAACATGTAACCATTGCCCTTTTTTTTCCCCCCAATAGCTGCCAGAGAGCTTTGATTACAGCTTTATACCACAAATGCTGCCTCTTCCACATTCTACAGTACCAACCAAGGTTGCAAAAAGATTATTTAAATAACTCACACTATGCAAAATGCCATCCCATATTTTCCTCAAGAACACGGTACAAATAATCTCAAGAGCACCAAGAGGACAAGAGCGATTACTCGAATGCCAGTAAGAGGAAATTATAAGATAACTAAATGTTAAACTACAATTAGACCTACAACAATGTCTCTCCTTTTACTCAAGAGAAAATCCACATCACCTACCCTTGAATCCTCATGGTCCTTTAAACAATACTGAATGAATTTCTGTTGTCAGTATTCAATTCAAGTAAAGAACAAATATATCTTATGTGAGAAAACTGTCTTCAACATCCAGTTATCCTTCCCAAGGTTCCAGTTATCCCAAAGATAACTTCAAAGAATTTTAAGGAATTAAACAGACTAGAATGTTTTTTCCTTATTCTGGAAAGTGCATCCACATGCATCCTCCTTTAAAGGGATTATTTTTTATTTATCCCCTAGATATGGAAAAGCAGCATGAAATATCTTGATGTAGAAATGGTTATAGTTATGGCTAACAATAGAACTGCCTCTGCTATTACAAAGCATAGTAATGGAACCTGCTGTCTTCATGATTTATGACTAAAAACCACTAAGCATTTCAAATGCATTTGGAAAAAGAACAGGAATGGAGCTTTCAGACTCCTTGCATCTAATCCTTTTCATTGTTAATTACAGCATTACTCACTTCCTGGTCTGTATTTCCAGTATAGCTTCTAATCAGTCCGTGAATACACAAATAAACTTGTCCATCATCTGTATGGAAATGTTTCCTGCAACAGCATCTTTATAAAAAAAAACCCAAATCAACAGCCAGCCAAGCAACCATACATATTTAAAGCAGCAGCTGAAACTTCATAAGCATTTGAGAAAAGAAATTGCAGAAAAAGCTCAAACATTGCCACTTTCCTGGAGATTAAAAGCAAAAATACCATTCACTGTTAGTTTGTCAGTTTACCTCATATACTTACGGGGAACATTTAGAGATTATGTTGTAAGGATTAACAATCTTAAACCAACATAGTAATTGAAACTCCTCTGTCAAGAAATTTTCGTCTACAAACTTTTTCCCAATTTACAATCTTGCAGTGGAGAAATTACGAATTGGTCTGTAAAACAGAGCAAGAGAAGATGGAAATGGTTTTAAATTGCCACATTTAGTGTCTCTTCTTGCAGGGTGCTCAAGCCCTTCCTGTGACTAAAGCACTGGAAGAAGAATATTTACACATGTTTTGTTCCCCCACACCAAATTAAACAATGGTTTTTACATCAGCATGAAGTCAACGAAAATTGATCATATATGTTGTTTTGATGTTGTGTTTAGGCTGATCAGACACTTTTTATTTCTAAATATCCTTAAGGGTCCAAACATTGTTTAAATTTCTTCTTATGTATATGCTGCATATATATAATTTCAGTGAATTTTTATATAAATTTTAGTTTAAAGGGTTTTAAATTCTATAAACAATTTTACCTTATCTTTAATTACTTTTAATATATAAAGGGACAAGAAGCTTCTAACACTATAGTTTGCATATACATTCCTTGAGGAACCTCTCAACTTTCCTTCATACATTTAGTCTCTGTTGACAACAGGAAAGTAACTCACAATAACTACGACAATCTCTCTGTTTAATTTAATGACAGGCCTGCATGCTTGCAACACAGGAGGACACATGCAAAAAATCAGTGAGTTCCACTTCAGATAAAAATAATACCTTTCTGTAATTCTGTGTCCTAAATTCTACTTTAACAAAATGTGATCCAGAGGACCAAAAGTAATTTCACAAAAACTTTCATAAAGAGCTGATACTATCTCGTGTTTTCTTCCCTTTTCCAATCTAAACATAAATATAATTTATCTTTGGTGTCACACATCCTTGTTGCTATACAGAGGAAATTAACCTTCCTTGGAATTCATATTTGAGAGTTAGCAGAAACCCAAGAATTCAGACACATCAGTAGATTACATCTTGAACCATGTCAAGACTGACATGGGATGTAGAAAGACAAAATGGATCAAGTTTCTTGATGGTTGCAAACTACTTATAGCATTTCAAAAGGCATATTTTGTTAATGTGTGAAATAAGTTACAGCAATAGTTTAATTTAGAAAAGTCAGCAAGTGTTTCTGGCCAAAAGCACTTTCCCTCTTTTTCTCATCTGTGAGAGTACTTTGGTGACTAAACTGGACACTAAGAATAGGTGTGGTGTCTGAAGCCCCTGAACTACCAGCAGCTCTTCATGGATGGAAGTGGTCCCCACAGAGCCCTCATGGTCCTAACCCACCCATCCTATCCCTCAAGAAATGTCTTCAGATACCAGTTATGGTACACAATGGTTTGTTTTTTTCCCCTAGCTGACAGCTGAGAAAAACTCTGCACTGGTAATACTGATATGTTTTCTTGGTTCCTATAAAACCTGTACAGGGAAGGAGCAGAAAACATGCTACCTCACCATTTCTGAAGCAGAGTAATTCCTGGAAGAGAACCCAACTATCCCTATCTTAGTTTTACAAGTTTTATTTGCAAAGGACCACCAGAGAAACAGCAGAAAGCCACTGCATACATTTAAAACCCACAGACCATAAGCAGAGTTACAAGCTTCTAAATGGGTCACAGATTGTGCCTCAGAGGTTCCAGCACTTAAGGTAGAAAATACAATACCTAAACCAGTCAGACTCAGGGGTTTTTGGTGCTGTTTTCTTTTTCTCTCATTATCTGTTAAAGTCATGGTTTTTCAGAGATATTCCACGTTATCACAAATTTTCAGCAGAAAGGCAGTAAGAGTACAATTTGGGCTAAGATATTTTCTTCCCTTTGCCACTCATTTTCTGTAGGTGAGCCTTTAACAAAAGCTAGAAAAATTCATTGTTTGGCTGCACAAGGGAACACAAAGCCCCTGGCAACAGAACTGGAAACACTTTAAATGCTCTGGTAAGAAAACTGGAACACAACAGATTTCTCACAACTTATAAGATCCTTGTATCTGGAGGGCACTGGTCTTCAAAACATAGTTCATTTAAATAGATTCATGTGTATCCTACATAAAAACCTTAATATATATTCAATTTCAAGCTACTTAATGGCTGAAACAAATCACAACTTCAAAAAAGATGGTATGTACTACAGTATGGTATTCACCTGCAATGTTTCTGGCTGAGCTGGAGTTCATTTCCCCCACGGCAACCCTCACCTTGCTGCACTTTGCCCTGATAATTGGAAAGGTGCTGATAACACACCGGTGTTCTGGCTATTGCTGAGCAGCACTGGCACAGCATCAGCGCTGCCTCTCCAACATTCCACCCCCACCAGCAGGATGGCGTGGGCAAAACCTTTGGAAGCTAAATAATCAGGACAGCTGACCCAAACTGAACAAATGGATATTCCATGTCATATGACATCAACTCAGATGTAAAAGCTGAGGATATGGAAGGCTTTTGCTGTTTACAAGGCATGTCTTCCAGAGCAACCACTATTCATGCTGAAGCTTCGTTTCCAAAGGGAAAGTGCCAAGTGGAAGTGGCCAGATGTTGCTTGATGATGGTAAGTAGGGAATAAAATATTTGGGAGTTTTGTTGTTTTGGTTTCTTTTCTTTTCTTTTGCTTGCATGCAAACAACCGTCTCCATTGTTTCAATAAATTGCCTTTATCTTCACCCACAAGGGTCTCACCCCTTATTTTGTCACCTTGTTTCCTGCTGAGGAGGGCAGTGATAGAGAGGCTTTTGTGGGCAGCTGGCGTCCAGCCAAGGTTGGACATGACAGAACCATGACAGTTCCTTTGGCTTCTCAATTTTGGGAATGAGGAACCTGAGATAATGATAATGACAGGGAGGTGTAACTGGCAAAATAAGATCTGAAAAATATTAGAGAGTGTTGTGATTGTGGGAAATTTCTGTTGTTTTAAGAGGTGTGAAGGAATAGGTGTTGTGTTGATATATGTTGATTTTGATGTGGGGATTATTTTTATTGATGGGAGTGAAGATTGTGTAATGAACGTGAATTTTTAATGATAATATTTAAATATGTGATTCACAGAGGAAAGGGATTGAATATATTTGGTTTGTGTGTGAAGGTCTTTGTCAAAAAGAGTGGCTTCTGTGAGAAGCTGCTAGAAGGTTCCCCCAAGCCTGATGAGGACAGTGCCAGATAACTCAAGATGGACCTGCCACTATCCAAGTCTGAGTGACGGTGCTGGCACCTCTGGGGTAACATAGTTAAGAGGAAAATAGGTTATTGAATAGAAACAGTTGCAGGTGGAGAACTGAGGTGTGAGGATATGCGAGAGCAGCAACTCTGCACACACCAAGGCCAAAAATGAAAATAGAGAAGACGCTCGTGGTGCTGGAGCAGAGATTTCACACCAGCCTCTGGTGCAGACCATGGTGAGGCAGCTTTGCCTCTGCAGCCCACAAAGGTCCACAGTGGAGGAGGAATCCCTCAGCAGCCTGTGGAGGATCACTGGAGTAGCTGGATCCCAGAGGAGTCTGTGGCTCTGTGAAATGCCTGTTCTAGACCAGGCTCCTGGCAGGACCTGTAGCCCCATGGAGACAGGAGCCCACGCCAGAGCAAGTCTGCTGGCAGGACTCCCGAGCCCTTGGGGGTCATGTGCAGGAGCAGTACATTCCTTAAGGACTGCACCCTGTAACAGGGACTTCCCCTGTAGTTCATGAAGAACTACAGCCCTTGGGAAGGACTCACAACCTTCTGCACTTGTAGAGTTCTGTCTCCTGTGGAAGGGACTCCACATTGGAGCAGGGAAAGAACACTCCTCCCGTTGTGGAGGGAGGAACAGCAGAGAAAACGTGTGACAAACTGATTGCAGTCCCCATTCCCCATCCTCCTGTGCTGTTGGGGGCAGAAGGTAAAGAATAGGGAATAAAGTTAAGCCCGGAAAGAAAGAAGGAAGGGGTAGGGGCAAGGCGTTTTTAAGATTTATTTGTCATTATCTCACTCTGGGTGTGACTGTAATAAATTAATTTCCCCAAGCTGAGTCTGTTTTTCTTTAAACAGTAAGTGAAAAACTGATTTGCTTCTGGACAAATGTTGTATTTTTAAGCTGAATTGCTTTAAATGTATCTAAATTGCTCTGTTACAGAATAATTATTTAAGACAAAGGTGCTGGAGTTACTGCTTTTCTAAAATGCCTAAAACAATTCCTTAAATCAAAATAAGCTTTTGCTTCTGCATTATTTTAAGTATATGTGCTTCAAATATTAAAATAAAGCAACATTAAAAGTTTGAAAACATATTTCAGTAAATCTAAAGTTTTGGATGCTTGCCTAGACAATCTAATGTGCATAGAGAACAATGGAAAATGCAAGAAGTTCATATACATATTCCCAGTTATTCCTATAGATAGTAATAAAAATATTTGGAGAATCTACAACAGAATACATAGGTGCATAGGATCCCCTTCAGCCTCATTTTCCTATGGAAAAACCTCTTAGTGAATTTATGGACTTCATGGACTTCAGTAAATATTTATTTTCTCAGTTCTCTACCCTCAGTCATAAGGTTAATTAATTGTGAGAAGTAGGTGGTCTGAAGAGAAGTACCTTCTTAGACATCAAAATGTAAAGGAAGTACTGCCTTTTCAAGACAGCAGAAGAAAGCTATATTAGTAGACAATATCCTATTCCTGCATTGCAGTGGTCAGGTATGATCCCATAGCAAGAACATTTCTCACTATTTACTGCTAAACTTTGGCACAATAAATTATTCAGCTCTTTCAAATTGTCAAGAAAATCTTTTGGTGTTACAGACTTAAAGATGTATTCAATACAATTACAAAAATATCTTCTAATGACCATGCAAAGATAAACTTTCACAGGATTCACCAACAGCCTAGACACATTGAAAGAGAAGAGATACATTTTTCCTACACTACTACACTACAGAGTAGTGCTGTACTTTTGGTCTGAGAAGTGCAAGAGCTGCTCCAAATTTTCAGGTATCATTTGGTTAGTTATCTTTAATACAGCAAGGCCCAAACATTCCATGGCATTAAATTTCACATGTGCAGACACCAGCAAAGATATTTTGGTTGGCATCGTTTCTCCAACAGCACCTGTGTGACATACTGTTTTATGAAACAGGCTTTTTTTCTCCCTGCTCTAGGAGTGAGTCTAATTTACACACTTTGCACAGCCAGACAAGTATGTGGAAAACAGTACTGTGTACAGCTTAAATGCATGCCAGTCAGCCCACAAGCTGCTAGAGAAGTAAGTAGCTACAGCCTCTAGGGTACTTGTAAACAGAGATCATTACTTTATCAGATTATGTCCTTCCATCAGGACTTCTTCCACTATACAGTGCCAGCTGGAAAAATTGTATCAATTCTTACAGGAGTAACTCTGAATTATGTAAAAGATTGGAGATTCCTTTGAAGAAACAAACCAGAAACCTTCTTCCTCAAACTAAGCCACTGATGAAGTGGGGCTGTTCCAGCTCACAGCCTGACCAGCAACACACATATGGGTGATGTCATATGGGAGCTGCTTCCTCCCAGCTTCCCTGCCCAATCAATCACCTGTGTGGCAGCCATAAAAAACAGAGGAATTACCTCAATTTATGTCCAGCTGGCAAGTCTGTGACAATATCCATACAGGCATGGATATTTTTAAGTACCTAAGTGCCAAAACACCCGTGTTGTTAGGCATCCTAACACTTCTCACTAAAGGCTGCCCACAATGGCCCTCTCTGCATCTGCTCCATCATAGCCAAAGAAAGCAAACCCAGGCCTCAGATCTGTTCCTCAACATGGTAACAGCTTGTTTTCCTTGTTCACATTGTCATTGCCTTCATGAAAGTAAAAGTTGTGGTGATGAATAATGCTGCTCTTGCCTAAATCTCTCTATTAAACATAGGGCCTCATAGAGGCAGAGGCTGTAATGTCAGTCTAACAAAGGCTGACATGTATAAATGAGAGAGACTTAATAGCAAAATTAGATCTGATGTTCATCAAGGGTTGGTGGTGTCTCCCTATTTGTATTAGACATGCACTGGTTGGCAACCAGGATGTCTGGCAGAAAACTGTCAAAGTTAAATGTAACCCTTCTCTCCACAACACAGCAGCTCTGATTAAAAAGCTCCACAAGAAATGAAACGACTCATCCTCTGGCTGACAATCAGCAAATATTTTCAGCTGGTTGTGGGCCCCCTGCAACGCATGTGTTTAAGAAGAAAGCTTTATGCATGAATGACAGACTGTGTCTGACTCAAAGTGCCACTGCTACATCTGTTAACAGTGCATTTGGCTGGTGTCCTCTTGTCACTTTTCTAAAACACTCATAAAGAAAATACAGATTCTTTGGGCCAATGAAGTAGAGGTGCAAATTGCAGTCACACCTTTCTGTCTTGCTGCATTATCGCCTCTTGCCTCCAAAACCAACACAGATTCACTTGCCCAGTCATGGCAGGTAGTCACAGCTCACACTTGAATAGAGATTAGCCACAACACATGAAGTGACAGGCTTCTATATAGCAGAAAACTATTAGGGACTTCAACTTTCTTATGGCCTGAATAGGTGCAATTCTTTTGAAAATGTTCCCTGCCCTCACCTCAGGGACAGGGTGTGGGTAGGCAGAAGAGACTGCAATACTAGACATGGTGCTTGAGCATCTTGACATCTGATGTAGGTTTTACTCTAAACTGAGGACAAAGATTACATGAGATGTAAATTCTGATGAATTAACCCTCCCAAGAGGAGAAAATTTTAAAAAAATCACAGAAAACCCCCAAGCACTTGGACATAAGTTATTAAGTCAAGGTGACTTTTAATTACTCATTGAAAGGTTCACAAAGCACCCACAATCCCCCTCTATACAGAATTTTGCTTAAGCAAAATAAGGGAACAGGCATTTTAGAAGTCCAGAGATAGTTCCCAGAAAACCCTAACAGAATATGAGATCAACACCTTTAAGTGATAGTTCACTTGCCAGCAGACAAAAACAAATCTTTAGTTCACACCAGTGTCTTGCCCAAGTATGTTCATTGAATAAAAAGAAAAAAAAATTATTGGATTTTAGAACTCAAAAGCAGATTTTTCTGCAATGTCAAAAAAGTCACTTGTTAACCTGCTAGTTACTAGCGAGTTACCACAGTAACCTGCTACTAACCGGGCATGAAATAGGAAACGGAAGCCATACCCATGACTTGTCATGAAACAATTTTTGGGCATTTAGTCTTCTGTGCTCACTAATTCCTACACACATTTTGGTTAAGTGATTTGGAATGTAAACTGCTGTGAGCAGAAGAAGAATACAAGCTCTAGAACCAGGATCCTTTTCAGTGTTACTGATCATCAGTTTGTAGGATCAATATGTATCTGGAAGGAAAAAGCAGAAAAAATTGAAATGCAATTAATTTTGAAGTACTTAGCTGTAGTACTTTTTTCTTGTACATTGTGAAATGCTTGTATAAACTTCAAACAAGTGACAATGCTTTCCTGATCTTGGTGAGAAAAAGTGACTCCTTCCAAAAACTGGAACCCTTATAAAATGCTCTATTTTACAGCACAATAAAATTTGCTTTGTGTTTTACAGATAACACAATGTACTCACAAACTGTAATACACAAATTGTAAAGTTTCAAGGATAATCCATTCTTTCATTTACATTGTACTCTCTGTAGATGCATTTGTTATGTATGGCAAGCAGATACACATAAGCAATTATAGACTGAGTGAGCAGATAGCTTCTGCTTTTATGCATCATATTCCAAATGTTTCTTTAATGAAGACAAATCACTTCTTGCTGAGGCTGCAGCCCTTTTTAAAGTATAAATAAATATTTTCAGAGCTTATTAAAACTACACCTTCTAAATTTTTAAACATTTAGTTATTACAACCATCACAATTTCAGGGCAAAAAGGAGGGATGCATTAAAACACATTACTGTGTGTGTAACGACTGAGAAAAGACGTGATTTTGTAAGAAAGATGCCTTTAAAAAGCCAAAAGAAAATCACACACTAACCTCCTATTTTCACATAAATTATTATAAATTTGAATCTAGGTTATCAGAAATTATTAATTTTGTGAACTCCTCTGTATTTTTCTGTTTCAAAAAAGAGATATTTTCTATAGGATTATTCCACATACATTGTGTGTCTTTTATTTTGAAATAATTTTTAAGTATTATGTCAACAGAAATGCAAAAGGAGAACTTAATTGGGAAAAACCATGTCTTAGAATATTTAAAATATTATGCTTTAAGAAACTTACATACTGAGAAGATTTAACACAAATTCTCCATCAAGACAAGTATTTTAGAATTTCAAGCACTTTGACCAGATTTCAGGATAGCATTGTGTCACAGTATTTATAGAAGAAAAAACCTGCAACACAGAGATCAGTGTCTGCCTGTCCACTTCCCTTCACAAGGAAACTGTAGCAATGAGGTCTCCTCTCAGTTTCCCCTTCTCCAGGCTGAACAGACCAAGTGCCCTCAGCCATTGCCCATACAGCTTCACCTCCAGAATCTTCACCATCTTTGGTGCCTGCCTTGAGATGCTCTTTAAAAGCCCAGTATCTTTCTTATTTAGCAGCACCCAGAACTGCCCCAGCACTGGAGGTGAGGCTGCCCCAGTGCAGAGCAGAGCAGGACAATCCCCTCCCTTGCCCGGCTCTGGTGCTGTGCCTGATGCCCCCCGGGCACGGGGCCCTCCTGGCTGCCAGGGCACTGCTGGATCCTGTTCACCTTGCCATTCACCAGGACACCCAGGTCTCTTTCTGGAACAATGCTCTCCAGCCTCTCGTTCCCTTCTCTGTCTGTACATCCAGGGTTGCCCCATCACAGCATCTGACACTTGCCCTTTTTAAACTTCATAGGCTTGGTGACTGCCCAGACCTCTGCTTCGTGGGGCCTCAGGGCCTCCCTGTCTTCAAGGGAGTTGACAGCTCCTCCCAATTTAATGAAAGTGGTAGATCTACTTAGTATGCCTTCAGGTCCTGTGTTCAAGTCATTTATGAAGAAGTTGAAGAGAACTGGGCTTAAAACAGACCTCTGCAGAGCCCCATTAGAGCCAGAGTGAAGGCCTGAGATTCCTTTCCCAGACAGGTGTAAAAACAATGGTAATAAAAGAATCACAGATGCAATGCCACCAGTTCTTTTCAAATACTTGAATAGCATTAAGATTTCCTGACTTTGGTGCTCTGTCACTTTTGAAAGAAGCTGCAGCTAAACTAAAATTGAATAGATAAAAAGTCACCATAGATGCCCACATATGATATTTCCTCAGAGATAACTCATTATGAAGCAAGCTATTGATTTTCAAGCTAGAACTTTTGTGTCTTTTAAATAAATAACTGTCATGGTTTGACCCGGAAGTAAGGTTTTGGGAAGTTATGGCGCAAGAGGGAGGTTTCTCTCTCTCCTGATGGACTGGGGGGTGCTTGTGTGAAAGGAGGGTATTGGATTGAGTATTAATATGTTAGAGGGGATTTGAATATTAGAGGACTGGGGGGAGGAGGAGGAGTGTTTCGAAAGTGTTCTATTGTGGATTGTTGTGTGTGTGTAGTTTTCCCCTTCCGTTTTGTGTCTGTGTAGATTAATAAATTTTTTTTCCCTCCATTCCCAAGTTAGAGCCTGCTTTGTTCTGTTCCCGGGTCACATCTCACAGCAACCATTTTGGGGGATACACCTTTCATGGGGGCACTGGCACTGTGCCAGAGTCAATCCATGACAATAACCTGCAAGGGAAACTCAGTTTCCTACATGGCATCTTGTTGCAGTTAGCTGCTGCAAAGCATAGTAAGAAAGTTAGGCTGTTTTCTGAATACAGACTAAAACCTGAGGTGAGTACACTAGAACTCAGCTATGGCTTTCTATTAGCTCTCTTTTTTAACTCTGCAGACAGGGAAAAACTACTAATTGATGTTTATGTTTGTCTTATTTCAGGTGAGAAATAAGCAACATCTATCACTCCAGAAAACAGTTTCATAGGCAAATACCTTTCTGTGCACAAAAGGGGGAAAATGAGATGTTGTGAAAAAGCTGTTCACTTGGCAGAGTGGCTATTTAGTTGTTCTTAGTTTTGGTTTGTTTTGTTTGGTGGGGTTTTTTTTAAAACTATGCATTCTCCAAATGTTCACATGATAAAACCTAGGAAATTCATAGAGGTCAGTCTGGGGTTTTTTTTCACACACACAAATTGGACTGCACAGAAAGACCCCATCTGCTCAACTAAAAATTAAAAGCATAAGTTTGTCTAATTTCTTTTAGTAGAACCACCAATTACCAAAAGCACTCTCTGAAGTAACTACTCTGGAGACACAGTGGTTTCCAAACAGAGCCTTAATGCCCACAAAACCTTGATGATCTCTGCTGGAACTCAGTGTGCTGAACAGCTGCAAGTGACTGTGCGCTAGCCAATTACTACCACCAAAAAAAAAGGATAAACAATCACTACAGGAAGAAGGCTCTCTGCCAGAGAAATATTAACACATTTTTAGGCAGCTGGTCTATGTTCTGAATCTTGGTTCAAGTTCTCTGAAAGATAAAATTTCTTCTCTAAGTTGTTGATCCTGTTTTTACAGATCAGTAAAATGGGTAGCATGGTCTAGAAATTATTTCAGAAAAGACCTTCTGCACTTGCTTTTTCAGTCAAAGTTCTTTATAGAGAACAGCTCTATATTTTTTCTGTTTCAGAGACTTTGGCTTATCTAAGCCAAAGAGTATACAAGAGTATACTCTTGTATACTCTTCATGGAAATATTTTATGGCATACCATAAGTATGGTTAAAGTTTATATTAACTTGCTTCCTACTGAAGTGTGATCACAAATATAACTTCTTAGGAATTGCTATTCAGTGTGCTTTTGAGCACGTTTTTTATAACATCATGGTGTGCCTTATCCCAGATGAATGCAGCTGCTTTAGAGACTCTTCAGCACTCATCTGCTCTTGAGCAGTCATTGATTAGGCATTTCAAATCAGCAGCACCTCACAGTGCACAAACTGATAGAGCAATCTGAAGGCACTATCAAGCCATGAAGAATAGCAATTATCAATAATTATGATATGCATCAGAACTCTGAGACATTTACAACTATTCTCAGGATGCAACACCCAGCTACTTTCTTATCCATCCAGCAGCCCACTCATCAAATCCATCTCTCTCTAGTTTAGAGGGAAGGCTGTTGTGCATTTACTAGAGTACTGTTTGAGCTCAGATTGAACCAAATATTAATCACTTAATCATAGAATCATTGAATGGTTTGGGTTGGAAGATCATCCAGTTCCAGCTCTCCTGCCGTGGGCAGGGAGCCTTCCACTAGACTAGGTTATTTAGAACCTCTGACCTGGCCTTGAACAGCTCCAGTGATGGGAGCCCACAGCTGCTCTGGGCAACCTGTTCCAGTGCCTCACAGCAGTGCTTTGAGATGAATCAATGATAACGTGATAGACCGAGCCTCTGTCATGGTATGGGAAGCATACTACAAAGAATGGTTATAATAATATCCTCACATGATTAATACACATGAAGGACCAGGGAAATCAGCTCTTCTGCTGGAGAGGAGTGATTACAAGCATCAGCATCTCAGCAGCTCGTTCCTGTTCTGCACTTCTATGAGGGCCTCATGAACTGAAGCCTTTGTTTGTGTTTGTAACACATCCATGGGATGCCACGGGGTTCAGTGATGTGGCACAGTGATGTAGCTGACGTATCACGACTGATAAGTGCCACACTTTGAAGCCAAGAGGTCTCCTTGGTCTTGATCAGGAAAAGGAGATACATGGCTCTCTGAGAACAAAGAGTCCCCCAAAAAATTTATTTTCATTAATCACTTCTAGCAACATGTAGGCCTCTAGCTGCTTTTAAGAATTTGCCTGTTTTGCATAATAGGCCCATTTTTTAATGAATCTTGAACAAATATTTTTGGAATTGCACATATCAGGATAAAGATTTAATTTTCTTAATCCCTTTGTCTCCTTTCTTCTCCTTCCTGTTGGTTGTACACAGAATATTTGCTTCAGTGTTCCAAGACTACAGAATTAAGCATCGAACTCTAACTGATTGTGTCAGGTAATTACCCAGCTCATCATATAACACATGTTGGTATGCAGAAAAATACTATTTCCACATCATAGAAGAGGTAGACTCATTTTGCCTGTGTCTTGTATTTACAACAAAATTGCACATAGATTCACCTTATAATGCTACAGTGTAAAGCAGTGTGAAGTCTGGTTTTCATCTCCACAGTGACAATGTGTAATAACAAAATTATTAGTAGTGGAATTTATGTAACAGAGATGAAAAAAAAAAAAAAGTGCTTTGTTTTTGAACAGTCTATTTTCCTGAAGTAGACAGGGTCAAAATATTTTTTCCTTTAACTATGACAGGAAATAGGAAATCTCCTTACCACTATCAAACAGAACAATTGATAACCATTCTTACTGAAGGGAAATGAATTATTAGTATTACCAAATACCTAATGCTAAACTAATGCATCTCTCCTTGATTCAGAGTCTTGGGGGAGAAGTATTTTCACAGATCCAGGCCTTGAAAGATTAGTTCAACTGTAATGATCTTTCTATACACTTTTTTTTTTTCTTCACAAAAATCAGCTTCTTGGTTTCACAATGTTGTCTGTGTTTCATTAAGCTTTGAGAAGAATGTTAAACATGAAGAGATGAGATAACCACAGAGGTTTGTATCTTCATCAATCATAAATTTAACCTTAACATTTCAGATGCAATTTCTAGCACTTTTAAATGTTCAAGTGTCCTACTTTCAGGAAAAGCAATAACCCAGCAACTTCCAAAAATTTCAATATTTAAAAATTGAGTTTGAAGTGGAGAATATATAAATAGTTATAGAAAGAAAGGTTAAGAAAGAGTAAAAAATTACCATTGTTAGAATATTTTCCCGTTCCATAAAAACAATGCAATTCTACCTCAGTGGCATTTTTCTCTTTTGTCATCAACAATATCACACAATTTTCTATTTTTTACAGTGAATTTCTGAAATTTTGCAGGGTAAAGCCTCCTAAAAGCCAAACAAACAAAAAAAAAAAGAGTATCCCAGTAAGTCATATTAACATTTACCACCTATTTAAACATCAGTTTCCCAAAAAACCTTTAACAAATTTCTGAAAGAGTAGTTGTCCCTAAACATTTAAGGCTAGGCCTGTCTTATTGCCAAGGCCTGCCCCAGACAGTGAGCTATCACAGCAGCCCTGGGCTAGAGAGAAGCTATGCCACGGCCTCCAATATCCTCCAGCAGTAGTTTGGAGTACTCTGGACTTGCATTTTGTCTTGCATTCACTTTGTCTTTGATGAAAAGTGGGGACAAGGGATGAATAGTTCCTTTTCAGTCCAGCACAAATCCTAACTCTCACCTGCAAAGGCCAAGAGCCTTGTTTCACCTTTCCCATGTAGCTACTCCCATGTCTTTGGCAATGTCCAGCAGTTTATGATTTCTTCTTTGTGCACTTTTATGGATCTGCTACAGCTGTGAAGAATTTGAAAGTCTGGAACCTATTCCTGTTAAAAAAATCACTCTTTTATTCAGAAGAGCACACGTGCCAGAAATACACTGTGGGTGAAGAGTGGCATGAAAAATGCCATGCTTACATGGCATAAGCACTGTTCACACAAAACGTGATGATTTTCCAACCTCATGAGGGATCTCTGCCTCTGTAAGACTAACATGCTGAAGTACCAATATCAGGGATTAAAGAGGAAATAGAGAGGTTGAGGACTATCGGGGATTGTGTGAAATATACTGATGGAGTCACACCCTTTAATCCCTGAGGGAAATGCAACAGATGGAGACTAGGCAAGAGTCAAAGCAGCCCCAACCCTCTTGCCATCAGGTAAAAGGAGGGGACCTTAAAGATGGGGGAAATTGAAACAGATCCCTACTTGGGGTGGCAGAAGAATCCCCTCTCTGCCTCCCTGGCCTCCCCAGGTGCCCTTATGGAATAGATATCAGGCTCTGCAACTCCAGGGTCAGGCAAATGATAGGGGAGATGAAGGTCTGTCTGGGAGTTGCCCAGAGCAAGTGTCACTGGGCACATCCCAACTACAGGTACTAAGAAAGAGAGTGCAAGTGTTGCAGGTGCCTCCCTTCAAAAGGGAACTGAGGGTACTGCATGCTGCCTGGACCAGCCAGCCTCACCCAGGGGAGGCTGCTGCTTTCCCAGGGTCTGGGTAAGAGTTATTATGAAAAGGAGAGGTGGTGGGGTTATTATTGGGGGGGTTTTGACTGTACAGATCAGTGATGATGAGGTTGGGTGCCTGTGGTAGGGATCAGGGGAAAAAACGACAAAGCAGACATCCCAGGGCAAGTATGTTACCGACCGCCCAGAAGGGTGCAGACGAAGTATGCTATAAAAAGGTGGCTGGTGTTTCATGATCACCAGCCCTTGCTCTTGTGGGAGACTTTAAGTTGTGGGATGTCTGCTGGAAACTCAACACAGTGGAGAGGAGGCAGTCTAGGAGGTTCCTGGAGTGTGTGGAGCACAAATTCCTGACACAGCTGGAGGTGAGCTTACAAGGGACAGTGACCCACTAGACCTGCTGCTGACAAACAGAGAAGGGCTGGTGTGAGATGTGGGAGTCAGGGGACATCTTGGGCACCCTGACTATGAAGTGATACAGATTTCTTTGTGAGGTAAGGAAGAGGGCGTCAACAAAACCTCAGCCTTGGACTTCCAGAGGTGCACTTTAACCTGTTCAGGACACTGGTTCAGATAGTTCCTTGGGAACTTAAAAAACCAAAAAGGTCTTAAAAACAAAGGGGCGCAGGAAGGATGGACATACTCTAAGGAGGATATTTTGAAGGTGCAGATGTGGGTCATCCCTATGTGCTGAAAGAAAAGCCAGAGTTGAACAAGAACAGTCTGGCTGAGCAAGGAGCCTTCACTGGAAATTCAGGGGAAAAAGAGAGTTTATGGACTTGGAAGAAGGGAAAGGCAGCTCAGGAAGAGTAAAAAGAAATTATTAGGTCATGTAGAGAGAAAATTAGAAAGGTGAAAACTCAGCTAGAGCTCAATCTGGCCACTGCTGTGAAAGATAATAAAATGTATTTTTATAAATACATTAACAACTAAAGAAGGACCAAAAATCTCCATCCTTTTTTGGACACATGGTAGAATATGGTCGTCAAAGATAAGGATAATGAGGTACTTAATGCCTTCTTTGTCTTTAACACTACAAACACTTATCCTCAGGGAAATCAGATCCAGAGTTAGCAGACAGGGATGGGCAGCAGAGTAGATCCCCTGAAATCCAGGAGGAAGTAGTTAGTGACCTGATTTAGATGCTCAAGTCTGTGGGACTCGATGGCATTTACCTGAGGATACTGAGGGAGTTGGTGAAAGAGCTCCCAAAGCCACACCCTTTCATTTATCCTCAGTTTTGGCTAACTGTTACCAGGACTGGAGGTTGACAAGTGCAATGCTCATCCACCAGAAGGGCTGAAAGGTGGATACAGGCCTTTCAGCCTAACCACTGTGAATGGAAAGACTGTGGGAAAAATAGTCTTGAGAGTCATCATTTGTCACATGCAGAAGAACCAAGGGGGCAGGCCCAGACAGCATGGGCTCAGGAAAGGCAGATCCAGCTTGACCAAGCTGACCTTCTGGAGTGAGGCCAGGTGACTTGCTTGGTGGATAAGGGAAAGGCTGTGGATTGTGTCTGCCTGGATTTCAGTAAAACCTTTGATACAGATTCTCCATGGCTTGGACAGGAGCACTCTTCAAGGGGTGAAGAGTGCCAGTTAAGAACTGGCTGGATGGCAGACCCAGAGAGAGGTGGTGAATGGTGCTGCATTCAGGAGATGGCCAGTCATAGAGATGCTTCCCACGAATCAGGGAGCCAGTCCTGTTTAACATCTTTTTAAATAATTTGGACATAAGAATCAAGTGTATCTGCAATCAGTTTGAAGTGACTTGGGCAGGAATTTTGATCTGCTGGATGGTAGGAAGGCACTGCAGGGGGACCTGGGCCAACAATAACAGCCAAGAGTTTGAGGTTCAGTAAGGTGAAGTGTCAGGTCTTGCACTTCATCCACAGCCACCCCATGCCATGCTACAGGCTGGGGCAGAGCGGCTGGAAAGCTTCCCAGCAGAAAAGGACCTGGGTGTGCTGCTCAACAGTGGCTGAACATGAGGCATGTTCTGTGTGCCCAGGTGGCCAAAAAGACCAACAGTATTCTGGCCTGTGTCAGCAATGTTGTGGCCAGCAGGAGCAGGGCAGTGACTGTCCCCCTGCACTGGGCACCAGTGAGGCCACAGGTTAAGTGCTACATCCACTTCTGGACCCCTCACTCAGAGAAGGACATTGGAGCATGTCCAGAGCAGGGCAAAGGAGCTGGGGAAGAGTCTGGAGCACAAGTTTTACATGAAGTGGCTGAAGGAACTGTATTTTTTTAGCCTGGAGAAAAGGAGGCTCAGGGGTTGTGTCCGGATGGGGGTTGGTCTCTTCTCCCAGGATGTCAGTGACAGGGGATGGAGAAACAACCTCAAGATGCATCAGGCAAGATTCAGGTTGGATATTAGCAAGAACTTCCACACTGAATGGGTTGTCAAGTGCTGAAACGGTATGCCCAGTGAGGTGGTGGATTCACCATCTTTGGACTTGTTCAAGAAACAGCTGGACATGGCACTCAGTGCTACAGTCCAGTTTAACATGGTGTTTGGTCAAAGCTGAGACTTGATGATCTTGGAGGTTTTATCCAGTCTTAATGATCCTATTACTTTATGTTTCATATTTAAAACCACTTGTGTTTTTGGTGCTACATTCCTTCCATATCCTCCTTTTAAGTCTCTGTCTTAGGTTGCAAAAGCAAGATGTGGCTAGGGGTGTGTATTCTATTGCTATCTGTCAGAGGTGGGACAGTTATCTTTTGGTAATTGGGCCACCTGTTAAAACCAGGTGGAGCAGCTTTTTTTATCTCTTCCACAAGCAATCCTCCCTCTGGGGAGATATCTTCTTAATGGGCCATTGAGTCTCACTGCACGACTGATAAAATTACATCATCCCATTGGGAGATGCTCTGCCCAGGGGAGGAGCCAAGCATTCCTACCTGGATATAATCTGAGATTTGAAACACCAAGGCAGAGAGGCAAAAGGTAGTCTCTTCCCACTGGCTTCCCAGAGGAAGACCAGGCCAATCTACACCACTGCTGGATCATTAGAGGAAAACTCCAGCCTTCTACAGGATCCCTGCTTCAACAGAACCACACCTGTCACTGCAGGAGAACTGCAGCCACCACCTAATCAGACTGCTACCAACACCCTGACCCACAGGGTGTCAGATCATACTCTGACTCTGCCAGGGTTGTTCTGTATTACTGCATTTTCGTATTTTTTATTTTAATTTTTTTTTTCCTAATAAAGAACTGTTATTCCTACTCCCATATCTTTGCCTCAGAGCCCTTTAATTTCAAATTTTTAATAATTCAGAAGGAGGAGGTATACATTTTCCATTTCAAGAGGACCTCCTGCCTTCCTTAGCAGACAAGACAACTTCCTTAGTCTTGAAGAACACCTGTCTTTTCAAACCAAGACACTCTGCAGTAATGAAAATGTGGTGCTTAAATGCACAGAATGAAAGATATTATATTGAAGTTGTGAACAGTGCAATCTCTTCATAACAGTAAAGGCCTCTCTGGCAGGGAATCCAGATGACCTTTCAATTGTTTAAGAGTCTCTCCACTCTCCTCAGTCAATGAGGTGGTTGGATCATCTTTGGGTCTTGTCCCTGCCAGCACCTTGAACAGATGCATCTTGTCAACTACATCCACACATCTTGCAGCAATAGCAAAAGCATGTGAAGTACAAATTAAAGGGAAAAAACCCCAGTATTTCCACATCAAGGTAAATCTCATTCCAGCCCAAATCTTACCCCCATTAATTTTTCCCTATTGTTTAGGAAATTGTGTTTTTATTCTGCTTATCTACAGAAGCTGCAGTAGTACCAGAGAACATGATTTCTTTATTATGGTTTTCTGACTGCATCAGTAATAGATGCAAGAGGGCACAACTGTAATTTTAGGCAAAAAGAAATTAACACAGACATGTTTGAGCTGAATGCTGCATTTCAAGCCACACAGTAAAAAAGAGCACGGTCTGGGAAAACACACTTAACTTGCAAGTTCATGCAAGTAGCCAAAAGGAGAGAGAAACATAGCTGTGTTCAAAGTGAAATGACACTCTCATATCCTTCTGCTCCCCTCTTCTTCAGAATCTAAAAGCATTACACTCGCCAAATTGATATACAAATATTAATATACTTTAACATCCTCTTTTAATAAAGCATTATGCACAAAATATCAGGCCAGAGCTGAAAGTGACAATAGATAGGGAGCTGAGAGATGAAACAAAAAAATCCTCCCCCAAATTCACTTTGCTTGATTTCCTAGGAAACACTGATTGTTAAGAGGGCTAATAGAGCCCTCAGCCCAGCTAGTAATCAGCTGTCTAGATTTACAAAGAACAGTTCAGAATCTGTAAGGTTTGAGAATATCCAACAACCAGTACCAACATGAATAAAAATGTAGCTACTGAAGATCTGGTGTGCAAGAAGGTCCATTTAGATTAAGAAGAGCTTATCAACATATCTGATGGAAGATTCACATTAAATATCTCCAACAGTCTCTATCTCCCCTCCTCCACAACCAGGCTGAGCTGTTTAGGAAGTGAAGTGCATCTCTTCTGGTTAAATAGGCTCCCATATTCAAGTACACAGCTGCTCACTTAATCCCATTTTTTACTGTCACTTTGCTGACTTCCACCGCATTGTGTAGGAATTCTTGGAGAAACACTAGAGGAGTTCACAACACAAAACAACAAAGTTCAAAGCCATGTTCTGAGCCCAAAGTATCAGCTCTTTCCCATGTGTCTTAGTGACCAAGTGAAGACAGAAAACGTTAGGAATATGTCCCTCCCAGAGCCTGACACTTCTTTCTCCCAGTGCGTTAATACTTGGAGAAGACTGCTTTGCCCAAACCCACACAAATAAGTTTCCAATCCAAAAACCTGCTGGTACTTGTTACTGTGACTACTTCTCTGACAAATAACTTTGATTTTGCAAGTTTACCCTTCAACTCTTCTAAGTTCTTTCTGCTGAAGGAATACTTAACAGAGGGTAGGCTTATCAGATTAGAGGGTTGTTTTCTAAACAGGGCATTTGAAAAAAAGCTAAAAATCAAAATTTGAGAAGGAATATTTGTGACATCTGTCACAATGTTGCCATATTACTGAAAGAACCTTCATGTTTAGGAACCATCTACAGAGAAAACGAAGTAGCAGCAAATATGGTCTCACAATGCCTTGGCAAGACTCCCTGAAATCATACATCACATGAGCCCTGAGTTAGACATTGTAAGGCTTTTTTATAGTTCAAAGTTTATAAAAGCAAAAGATTGAGAACGAGACCATGCTATAAGATGATCGCAGCTTTAGCACGCTGACGTTAAAGCACAAACATTCCCAGCTGGCATATTTAATGCAATTGATCTCCATCAATTGCAAAAAATATCTGCTAGTTTTGAGAGAAGAGGTGAAAGACTTTGTGGCAGTGTCTTCAGGAATTTTCAGGGGTTTTTTTCATTTTCCATGAAAAGAAAGTTTCCCTTTGAAAGCCTGACAGGGACAACTTCCTTCATGATACTGTAGAAGTCCTCATCTAGAGACACTGCTAAGGCAAAATATCTGTGTGGAACTGAGTACTAAGTAAGGTATTTTGCTACATTTAAAAATTCAAATTCTATCATGAGGGAAGACATTTGATCATGAATTTCTCATAAGTTTTCATTTCCTTTTCCAGATGATAGCTACAGAATTTTATTTTGAATAGAAGGTTAGAGCAGAGGCTTTGAAAGTATTCTCAAAAATTTACAACGAAGTTCTCAAAAAATGTACAAACTTCACTGTATTCACAGTGGCAACTCAGCCAATCAGACTTCACTTTTAATTTACTTAATTAAAATTTTATTTGAAGTTCTAATTTTCTACCTTTTTTTTTTTTCCTTCCATGTTTGCGCAAGTTTCAAAGAAACACGTTATCAGCTAACAGATCTGCTTAAATGTGGTATCACAATTTGAAAGATCTTTCTCAGGCTTCTAATGCCTTTGTTTATAGTGGTTTCATATATTTTTTAGCTTTGTTTCTGCTTTTCTGGATAAGCTATCTTGGTAGCAGGAAATTAAATACCTGTTTTCCTTGAGTAAGTCATAATAAGCCTAAGGACCAAAGAAGGTAGTCCTCGAAATGAGAAATCTTCATAAACTTCAGACAAAACCTGAATTTTCAACAACTTTGACACCTCTTTTGGTCCAGACTTGACACTTTTGGGATTTCCTCTTCTCTTTGTCCTGGTTGGTCTAAGGGATGGCCACATAAGGTCCTAAGGTATCAACTTCATGTTTATAGCAAGTCTTATTAGGCTATTTTGAATGTAGAAGAATGTTTTCAATATGGAATGCAAGCCGTGTCATTCTGGAATGAGTACACTTGAAAGTAAGTTGCTAATCAGCTGTAGATCAGTTTTGTTAACTCATGGACAGGCAATCTAGTGGAACTAACTGAAGACTAATTTTACCTTCCTTGTCTCCCCTGAAGTCTGTAAAACACAGAGATGCCTATGTTGCATGCACAAATCTATTTTCATGGCTTTGATGTGTGATGCACCAGGGATGGTTTATAACAGACCAGAGCAGTGGGACAGGGGACAGTCAATTGTGACTGTGGAGTGTAAGCATAATAAACAGGAATCTGAGGAAGCCTAAATTCCTATTAAAAAAACCCAAAAAAACAAAGAAAAAAAACCCCCACCTATCATCAGTCATCACTTACTGCAAGCATTGCACTTACATTCAAAATTCAGATTTATAATGCACCTGAGTTAGTGTTAATATAACTGGATAATGTATCTATGCACAATGAATATGCAACACAACACTTCAAGAAAAGAGTAATTCAACCAGAATGTCTCTGGAGTCTTAACTCCTCAGAAAAAACAATCTGTCGAACAGGGAAGGCAAAGAGCTGCTTGAAGTGAAGGTTACAAATGAACCTTTTTGGATCCATCAGATATAGTGCCAATACTGATGAAGGAGAGAAAAAATAAATTTGCCACTCTTTTGCTTGTATTTTGAATGATGGCACAAAGCATTGACCAGCAGTAGGAAAGAAGTGTTTCACTTTGACGTATCTTCACCTTCCTCTTGATATTACAGGTTGTTACAGAGTACCTTGTATTTCTAAAAGCTAATAACAAACTTTTGAGGCAGGTAGATATCAAGAAGTGGTGGATCATCTTTCAGGGATATTTAATTTTTATTAGAGAACATTGTCTTTCATAAGTTCTAGAAAATACTACTCTTTCATCAGGGCTTTTAATAGAAGTATTTACCAGCAGTAGAAGCTGTTAACATTCAGGTAAACTCCTGAAGCTAAGAACATCCTTGCACTCAAAGCAACAGAAATACCAGTGCTGTACTAATGATGTGCCCTACCGCACACCACAGAATAATTTAGTAAGAATTGCTTCAAAAGAAAGTTCAGCTCTTAAGTTTTATAAAGTCTGCAGTGTTTATAATCAATACTATTCCAGCACTTGTAATGACTTCACTTACATTATTACAAGTTCACTAAAAATGTCATGTTGGTCTAAACTCACTTATGTACAGGAATCACATGATAAAATACATTAAAAAAAATCAAGTTTTATTAACTCTGTTTGGTTTTTAAAGTGACCTTATAAATAGTACAAAGGATATTGTTTTCCTTGTTCCCAATTATGTCTGACAGAAAGTTGGTTGAAAAGAGAGTAATTACAAGACAAGACAAGTAATCCATCTAACTTCATTACATGAAGTTAGAAAACCTCTTAATTCACTGAAGTTGCCCACATTGTTTTGAAAATACCTGAAAATTTGCATTGCTTCCCTAATTTTTGCCATAGTTCTTGAAACCATGGGCAACAATTCCAGTTCTCAGATTCCTATTTTTCCAATTCCAATTTTCAGATTAGAACTGCTCTTCACCCCAAGACCAGCCTTCCCAAGATCATGACAGTGTGCTACCTCATTCCACCAAAAGACCCAATCTCTCCCCCAGCTTTTAAACGGTTTGGCCCAGATGACTACTGACGTGCTAGCACATCTGCTGGCCCAAATCACCAGCCACCACAGCAGTAGTTTAGCAGAAGGTACCTCTACAGTGAAGTTTAATTAGGAAAGTGCCAGTGTGAAAGAAGCTGCACTTCATTATTAAATGGACACGCTGAAGTGCTGAGGTCCAAATGCCACAACTGGGCAAACATAGCCCGACATTAAAACACGTGTGCAAGCACAGCTGGATCAACAGTGTTGATGTGATTGAAATCATGCAGTCCCAGGCTATTATTTTATCCAAGATGAAGCATCTCTCAAATTATACTGATTTCTCAAACTGTTATAGATAAAAAACCAGAGATACTATCTCTAGTCATAAAATACATCTATAATTCTTTTGATAGTAAGTCCTAATTACTTGCTGCTTTTTAATGCTTAACTAACTACTTCTGTATATTTATCACTTTCATGTAGTAACGATTCAAAGGTTTTTTAACATGACTCAGACCTTCTCAGCAGTACTAGCAAGAGTACCCCAGACTTCTTAGCATTTGATGACCTCTGGGTGTTGGAGAAAACAAAGAATGTACACTACATACAACCCCAGTGGACAGCCAGCCACTTTAAAAATGTGTATTTTTCTTTCATGATAATAAAAACGCTCTCTTGCCAAAGGAAGGCTTTCCTAGATGTAGGTGGGAAGGTCACCTGTCACAACTGATCTTGTTGCATGTATCTTTTGCAGAAGAGGCCACACACATGTTGAGCATGATTTGCAGTAACAAAGCCCTTCCACAAGTGCCCCAGCTAACAGTCCAGTTCACTCACAGGTATTTACATGTTCCTGGAACTCTTACTATTTACATACAAAAGCAACTAGTCCACCACAAATGGCATGAGGCAGCTTCACAATTTTTCCTTTAGCTTTATAAAACTTTACTGTAGCAAGAAAAGTACTATCTATGCATAAGATGGCCAGCTACATATAATAAAATTTGTATTTTTCAGCACTTATAGTTCCTCTGTGCAACTGTACTTATAACTGCTAATTTTTAGCATTGCTTCTTGACTGCTGTCTTCTCTGCAGCTAAAGAAGTTTTGATTTTAAACTGAAGACCTTTACATAAACATATTTTGTCCTCATTTTCATATAGCAAAATACTTCAACTATGGTTAGTTACACAGTACTCAAACTGCTCTAAGTTGAGAACTAAAAGCTATCCTTCTGTGAAAGCTGAACACACACATATGTCCCTGCTGGAGTACAAACTCCATGTATAGCTCCTCATTTGCTGCCAAGTGGAGTGTCTTGCGTCCTCTCATTACTCCAGCCATCCAAGATCATAACTATATAACAAACTACCAGCACCCAACTATTTCCCCAATTAGTCAGTTTATCAACTATGACTGACATCTTGAGGTGGTATTATGTATGTGTGTTGTTCGCAGACCCTACCACCCATTAATCTCAATTCCACAATACTGTACTGTGATGCTCAACAACACATGCTACACAGTTTTACATCAAAAATCTCACAGTAGAGATGAAAAAGGTGAAAGAAAACACTAAAAAGCTATACTGCACAAGCCACTTTTGGAATTGTGCTCTCACTGATGGCAATTTACTCTCGTTCAACTGACTGATGCAAATGAATTAAGATGTGTAGGTACCTCAAAAGAGCAGAAGAAAGTTGAGTTGACTAGCTTTTAAAGATTTACTTGAAGCACTGGGAAGGGAAAGAAAACCCCAGCAAACTACATCCAATTAATGGAGCCTGGAAATTAATGTAGTAATTAAACAACAAATGGACATAATGATAAGGAGTAAATCCTCCCCTCTTCCTGTCCTTCATAAAATCATAGAAAGACCGGGTTGGAACCTGAGGATGGTGAACTGCCACTTGCCAGGAAAAACAACCCTAGTGCAGAGACATCCTGAGGCAGAGCAGGGAATCAAGGTGAGCAAGGTCAATTTCTAGAGCTGAGGAAATCGTATTTGGCTGAGCCAACAGAGATGGAACAGCAGTAGCAACTGATTTAAACACAACTCTCTATTCCTCCCAGGCTACCTTTCCTTGCTTTCACCCTTTGTAAGCTGTGTTTTAAGTTTTTCCAGGAGCACCTTGTTCATATGTGCACGCCACATGTATGCTTGTGTGACTTCCCCTGCAAGGAGACAAGCCTTGAACATCATCCAGCTCTCTTGAGACCCCCTTCCCTCCTGGGCTCTATCCGCTGGTACTCTGCCAAGAAGAGGCTGAAGTCTGCTCTCCTGAACTCCAGGGTAGTGAGCTTGCAGTGCAACCTCCTTGCTGCCCCAAGGATCTCAAACTCCACCATTTCAGACACTGTGGCCCAGAATGTCCCTGAGCTCCACATTCCCCACCAGCCCCTCCTTGTCAAAATAAAATCCACCATAACACCTCTCCTCCTTGGTCCATCTATCCAACCTGTAGAGCAAGTTTTCACCAAAGAATTCCAGGAAGATCCTGGAATTAACAAGAGATAAGTTTATGCCTCTCTGCATTGTCCTTTCAACAGACACTTCTGTGTTTAAAGTACCCCACGAGAATCAGGATTTGTGAGGGCAAGGCGACTCCCATCTTTCTGTAAAGGGCCTCAGCTGCTCAGTCTTCCTGGTCAGACAGTCTGTAGCAGACCCTCTTTATAAAGACACCTGTCCCTTTTGTGCCTTTAATCCTGACCCATTAACTCTCAGTCAGCTCCTCATCCAACCCCAGGTGAGGCTCCATCATGTCCAGCTGGTCATGGACATCAGTGCAACACCACCTCCTCATCTCCCCTGCCTGAGGAGCCCAAACCTTTCCATTTGAGTCACAGGAGTCAACCTACATTTCCATGATGCCAGTGACTGTAGTCCTGCAGGCCTGCACATTTCTCTAATTCCTCCTCTTTATCTCCCTGGCTGTGTGTGCGTTAGCTTAGAGGCATTTGAGCTGGGCCCCTATAAAGCTTTCTGGCTGGAGTATATGGAATTCTTCATGTTGTAATTCAAGTGCTCTCCTGCTAGACCTGCTTACCTTCTCCAGGTTCTAGGCACCTCCTTCTCACTGGAAGGGCACGTCACCCCACACCTTCTCACCATTATATCTGATTATATCCCCTTCCCCCAAGTTTAATACCCTATAAATAAGCTCCATGAACCCTTGACAAAGGCCCTCCTTCCCCTTTTAGAAAGGTGAATCTCACCTGAATTCATCATGTTCAGGTCCATGGAGGCCAACCCATTACACAAAAGAAACCAAAATTGTGGCAGTGTGCCACCAGCTCCAGAAGCAGGTATTAAGACTAGGTCCACTGGTTTTTTTCAATGTTACTACCTGCACCTAACAAAAGTAGAGGAAAAAATAGCCCCTGATTACCTCTCCAACCACCCCAGGACCCTGAAAAGTCTCTTTTGACAACCTATGGACTATGTATTGTGGCTTTGTCACCCTACACATGGGGGACCAGCAAGTAGTATGAGTCCGATGGCTGAACCAGGCTAGGAAGTTTCCTGGTGGCATCCATAACTCACATCCCAGGGAGGAAGACTTTTCTCTTGGAGAAGTACCTTCATACTAATCATCCACTGATTTTCCTACCACATCCAGAGCCTCACACCTACTGCACAGAGGCACCTAGCAGGGTGAGGTGGACAAGAAGGGCTTTTGACTGCTGTGCCAAGCAAGGACTTGCCTCCTTTCACTCCTTCCTTCTGATCCACTGCATTCAGCTGGCAGGGTTGATGCTCTTGATATGGATTTCTTTCTGGTCTCTGCTCCTGTGTCAGGAAGGCCAGAATGCAGTTCAACTGGTGCATCTCCATCTTGGAGTCCCTGATACTTCTTAATCTTTCTGTCTCATTCCTTGGAAAACACACTAGGGCGTTCACTTAGTTACACTGCATAGCAGCAAATTAATTTTTACTGAATGCATTTAATGACACATTCATTATTTCAGCCTAAGTACTGAGTGTTTAATGCAAAACTGAAGTGAAAAGATTCTACACTTAATTCTAAGGTAACAGAACTGGTATACAGCCCCGCTGTCTTACCTCCTTGTTGGTAAACAGGATCCTCACCTAAATTACAAGTAGCTCAAGAGCTTTGCAGAAACCTTTCACTAAGATTGCTTACTCATTAAAGCAGTGGCAAATATGGTAAAAGACCAGCTTATGAGACTGTTTTCCCTTCAACTTTGTTTATTGATGTACTGAACATGAAAAAGTACAAAGAATCCAAACACAAAAGAAAACATGTACAACCTCTTAAATACCCAACAGAATATATTCTCAATTCCAACAAATGTGAATTAAGTCATACTATACAACTTCAAATAAATACCAGCCTTATATTTTACTAAGTGCTCTGATAAACACTGTAAAGTGAAGCCCAATTTACATGCCTTCTCATCAATGCCGTTAGTTGCTACAGTAGTATAGGAAAGAAGCATGTAGCTACTATTTCTCCCACATCGGAAAGTTTGTGATTTCTATACTATATACAACTTTCAATGCAGAGGATTAGCTTTAACAATCTAAATGCATCTAAGAATGAAGAAGTACTCAGGAAGCCAATTGATTTTTTAATAGCATTGAGTGGGTCAGCATGAAAACTTGCTTATTCACTTTAGCACGCGCTTCACAGTATATGTACTGTACTATACTGAAAATTTTATAACAACAATTTAAAAGAATAAGAACCAAAAACAACTGCAAAGATAGTGTACAACTATGTTATGCATAGAACATTGCTTTTTCTAAGGGGAAGCATATGAGCATCTCAGTTTATACAAAAAGCAGGACGTAACTACATAGTTGTCAGTGCATCCTGGTGAAGGCATCAAACCCTCAGCTTTTTTTTAAAAATTTAATTATAAGCTAGATGCTAATCAGAAAATATTCTGTATTTGTTTTCCTTAAATTTCTTCAATACATGGTAAAGACTTTTTCTATTTCCCCAAATAGTGATTTAAGCATCATACAAAGTTAAACTTCAATAGCATACAGGTATTTATGGTTTTCATATGAAAAATGTAAGGAAATTTGCTCAAAACATATGTTTATACTTGTTTCTTTTTACCACAAACATATTTATAAACAAAAATGTTGCATCACCATAAACAGCTGAAGCTAGACTATCTACAGACAAAAATAGCAACAGATCTGATGCACTGTAAATTCAAGTCCTCAGGACAAAAAAAAAAAAAAAAAAAAAAAAAAAAAAAAAAAAAAAAGAAAAAAGAAAAGAAGAAGCAGACCTCAAGTAACAATGTTAATGCCATTTACAAAGAAAAAACTTATACAAAAACATTCAAAATTGAACATCACTTGGCATGTAACTTTTAAAAAAACTATAATCAAAATTAGCTGAAAGGTTCATAACTTAGAGTTCTTATTTACATTACACAAAGCTCAGGTGTTAGCCTTGAACATAACTTTCAAAATGCCTCCTAATGTATCCAACTCAGGCCACTTCTGCTGATTTGCTACTGCACATATCATGCTTGATGTCTTTTCTTAAGACAAAACAATTCTTCAAACAATAGCAAGTACATCACTAAACACCATGAGCTCTATCTGAAGGGAATTCTTTAGGAAGAACAGATTTTTTTCCCCCATATCTCAGTGTTTTAAGTTTTCTGCTTGCTCTTATATTCCTTTTTTAAATTTTCATTTGCTTCAAAATCACAAATTAAAGTGAGCTACCTATCACTTAATAACCAGGATGATCAATGACTCCACTGATGATTACAAAAAATGAAACCAACAGTGCGTCCCATTAACTTTACTTCTTAATACAAAGGTCTCAAAAGTACTACATCATAAATCTTTCTAAATTTTTTCCCAACAATTGCAAATTTCCTGGTAAGTTTTAAAAGCTCACTAGGTGTCATACGAAGAGATTTCTCAAAGTATTCAAGTCAAAATATTTGTTCCAGGACCAGTAAAAAGTTTCTCCAAATTTTTTATTTTTTTTATAAAAATAGATGCTTTTTTAAACCCACATCAAAGAGGCTCTTATCTCTTTGGCAAGGTACTGCTTTACGAAAAGTTCTCCAGTATTCTTACAATAAGCTTTTATAATGTGTTCCCATTCCCCAACCCAAATGAAGATGATGAAATAAATACTGCTTATAACTTTATAAATAAAATGTAAACTTCAGATACTTTTCTTGAACAACAAAACAATAATGCATTACAATGTAAATTAAACACAACGCAAATCAAGAAATGACAACAAAAATTATAGTATTACACAAAGCCTCGACATTTACTCACAGATTAAAGGCAGTCATGTATAAAGAAAAAAAACTTCTTCCCTTAGCTGAAACATTTTAAAAGGTCCACCTTCTTCAAAGAAGGCAATAGAATACGCATTGTGACAGGTAAAAACCCTGTACCTCTTGTCAATACTCAAACACAAAAGATAGTTAAGAAGTTCTAATTCAAATATTAGCAATAAAAAAATCTCACATATTCTTAGGATGCTAAGTAGTCATTTTATCCCCATTTCCACACTGGCATACAACAAAGGCATTTACTAATGCATAAAGCTTCTTGTAAATTGCCTTTGTTGTATAGTTTTCATGTATTAATGCACTGAGAATAACTTGTTAGGCTTTGTGCGTTTTGTTTGTTTTGAAGGAGACCTGCAATACTCTGTCACCAAGGCGGTATCCGTTCAGGCTGGCTATTGCCATAGCTGCCTCATCGTAGTTTGTCATAGTCACAAATCCAAAACCTTTGCACTTGTTGGTGTTAAAGTCACGGATGACCTTCACATTGGTCACTGCTCCGAAGGGTCCAAACATTTGCCAGAGGATACTCTCATCAGCATCAGGGGCCAAGTTGTACACAAAAATGCACCACCCAGTTCCTGCATGTCCAGGGATATTAATTCCGGCCAAACTGGTCATTCCATCAATGGTCATTGGAGGAAACCTACTAAAGAATGAGGGAAAGCAAAACAGAATCATCACATAGCTGCTCATGCATAACCCCAGCAAAGAAATGTCAAAATAAAGGAAGAGAATGATACAGAGCTTTTCATAGAATGAACATGTTGCTCAGACTAGAAAGATAAGATAAAAAATATTTTTTGCCCCCTAACTGCGCAAATACTAAGTAAAAAAAATTATACACAAGTAGGGAGAACAGTGCTAGGTATGTCTGAAATGATGTAACAGAAAATCAAAAGGAAAGCATGCTACAAAACCAGTGAGGAGTAGCAAGTCATTTGAAACAGGAATTCCATGGAACTGCTACAAAAGGCTTGTCTATTTCATGCAAAATGCATCAAAATGAACAACCTCAGCTGAAGTCTCAACATGCAAAAATCCAACATAAGTCTTACTGAAAAGTAAGAGTTTGCAAATTACTTCAAAATAATTTGGTTGTTATGAACCAACTAATCCTTTATTACCTCTTTACTCCATAAGCTATGTTGAGCAGATTGTCCAACCTGCAAAACATTTAGCAACATGTTCAGTCTTCAGACTTTTCCACCATTTAAGATTAAGGAAACTTAGCATATTACTGTCACATCCATTACACTGTACAGAATCTCATACAATGTTAAAGTGTCACCACTGAAAGAGCCATGGCACCTTATTACACCTGAGAGTGAAGACAAAACAGATATTCTTTGTGGAGATGCTTATTGGGAAATAGGTAGCAGCATCCATCATCTAAACCCCACTCTGCTACAATTCTTGTGTAGTAATTACAATCATAAGATGTTCATTTTATGAAGTGCACCACAGCCACAAATTTAGCCTAAATCATATACTGTTACCATAAAGTTACAGTCAGTGACCACATCAGTCAAGTTTTCCACACTACCAAACTGGCTGAGAAGATGACTTTTATTAAGGCTTCTGACATGTTTGCTACCATGACTATCAAGACAGACGCAGTATTTTGGATCGCTAGCAACTATTGTAACATTAACTCCAAAAAAAAGATTTTTCATTTTTCTGCTCCTTCTGGCAATTCCAGAATGCTGGGAGACAGAAGGCTGGTTTGGCTGAGACAGCAAAAAAAGCAAGTGTAAAGACAGTGGAGGCAAAGTCATGTGAATATGAAAAGAATATAGAGATATTGCTTGCCACTGGAGGGAGAAAATTTGTGTGGCCAAAGCTCAACAGGAGTTGAAGCTTGCCAACAATGTGGGGGACAACAAGTTTTAAAATATGTCAATCTCAAAGAGCAGTCCAAAAATAACACCAGCCTGTCACAGAATGAGAATGGTCATCACCCCAAAACAGGGACACAAACAAGGCAGAGAAGTTTAATTCTTTGCCTTCATCTTTAATGTTGATGATGGGCTAAGATGGTCCCAGTGTCCTGGGCTGTGAGAACGGTGAACAACCCTGAACTTGTGTGGGATCTCCAGCTCCAACTGAGTCCCTACAAGTTTATGGGACTGGATGGGATTCATCCAAGAACACTCAAAGAACTGGCCGATGTCTTTGTGAGGTCTCTTTCAATGATTTTTTAAATGATCTTGGGAATATATCCAACCATTCCAGATCTCTCTGCAGAGCCCTCCTACCTTCCAACAGATTGACATACACTCCCAGCTTAGTGTTGTCTGCAAATGTACTAATGAAAGACTCAATCCCCTCATCCATGTCACCAATAAAAATATTGAACAGAGCTGGCCCCAGCACAGACCCCTGAGGGACACCTCTGGTGCCTGGCTGCCAGCTGGATGCAGCACCGTTCACCACCACTCTGGGCCCGGCCATGCAGCCAGTTCCTAACCCAGCACAGAGTGCTCCTGTCCAATAAAGCCATTAGAGTGTTCAAAGGAGGGCCAAGAAAACGGTGAAGGGTCTGAAGGGGAATCTGTACAAGGAGCAGCTGAGGTCACCTGGTTTGTTTTCAGCCTGGGGAGCCTGAGAGGTGGCTGGCATTGTCACACTCTACACTTCCCTGTGAGGGGAAGAGGAGGGGCAGGCACTGATCTCTTCTCTCTGGCGACCAGGGACAGGACCTGAGGGAATGCTCTGAAGTTGTGTCAGGGGAAGTTTAGTTTGGATATTATGAACAGATTCTTCACCCAGAGGGTGGCTGGACACTGGAATAGGATTCCTAGGAAAGTGGTCATGTCACCAAGCCTGCCAGGGTTCAGGAATTGTTTGGACAGTGCCCTCAGGCAATGGTGTGACTCTTGGCCCTGTGCAGGGCCAGGAGCTGGACATAATGATCCTTGTGGGTACCTTCCAACCCAGGATATCCTATGATGCTATGATATTTCAGGGTGAAGTGTTTCATAAGATACACACATATATATTATTTTCAAGATTTCTCCATGTGGTTCTTACCTCACCTTCCCCCAATTGTAGAATGCCACCACAACTCCAAACCCCTTAAAATAATCTAGCCAATATCTCAAATATGCAGTGCATACTACTCCTATGGCTCTTATTCCTGGAGTCCCTTAAACTGCTTCTTTCAAAAAACGCTCACCCTAAAGAAGCTCTTGTTTCTTTCTGACAAATCCCAGACACATCAAGAAGTCTTATTATAGATCAAGACTCAATAAAATATGAGCTTAGGTAAAAAAAAAAAATACACTTAATTTAGTTTTCCAGAGAGCACTGATTCTGCAGTGAGCTGGGTTTGCAGAATACACTGACAAGAAACTACTGAACCCCTAAAAGAGCAGAAAAAGGAAATTAAATACTTGACTACTATCAGTAGACGGTGTGGATGACTGAGGTCTACTGCCATTGACATGAGCGGGGGAGAGCAAGGTGAAGAATTCTAGAAACACCACCACTTATGGGTTATTGTTACAAAGGCTGTCAGATGAGGACTTAATACAGTAATGGTATCACTTGTATGATTTTTCAGCAATTACCCTGAAGACTTGAAAACACTCTGGAAATATTATCACGGACTTTTACTGGAAAATTTTTAAAGATGCTTTAAATTATACCTCTTATAGAAACTGAGGAACAATTATATCTGCTTTTGAAAGTCCAGCCCAAGCTTTCACTTAATGAGAAAAAAAGGAAGCATTGTACTGATTTTATTATTAAAGTTTAAGCTGTTTTCAGTCCTCTGTCAGCTATTAAGAGAGATGGGGCAACTGCATCAAAGTATGTTGAATAAGCTTGTGACACAAACCCCATGATCTTATTTCATACAACGCACTTGAGTCCATCCTGCAATTTCTGCCCCCAGACTCTGTCTATAGAATAATGGCAAGTCTACTTTTATGCAATATTCAGAACACTGTTGTAAGGTAGTCCTTTTATTACCTAGGAAATAGTAATAAGAGCCACAAAAAAGTAAATAAAATTTGTTATCCCCTCTCCTACAGCAGAACACCTACTCCTCATACCTGTGAGATGCAGCAGATAATGCCAAAAAGCTGAATGAAAGAAAAAATATTTAAAAAATCTGACAGAAGTGCAGGCCATGAATTCTTGAATATTTGGTAAAAGCAAGCCTAGGCAATACAGAGCATTTGAAATTTGGTATATTCTCTTTGAAGAAAGCTGTCAACTGGTTTTGTTTCTTGAAAAGCAAAATGGAGATACTCTGAGTGTATTACTATTTAACACAACCCGGTCACACTGTTCAGAGGCAGAGGGAGGGAAGAAACAATCAAGATCACTGCAAAAAATCCAAGGTACTCAAGGATGTAGATAGTACAGTGTTTGTTTCACCTTGTTCTCACCATCTGTTCTTGTCAATACACTAAATAGCACAGGGAACTACACAGCAATACTTTCAACATGAGGGAACGTTAAGTCCCCAAAAAGCACATGCAAAAAATATGTCAGCAGTCTTTATTATGAAAGGTTGTAACAGGAGAAGACAAAGTATGGCATGGAGAACATAGACAACTAAACAGGAAAAAAAACCTGAAAGCTAGAATGCGGAGGAAAAATGTAGGGGTAGATAAACAGGAAGCTAGCTGTGGCATGCCACATGGCTAAGAAAAAAACACTCTATCTCCTAGATCAATATTAACTGAATCAACTTGCACATTCATCAAGAATAACCTAGGAAATGAAAAGTAATCTTTGAAAAAAAAATTGAGTGACTGAATACAAGAGAGATGCCACCTGGGTTTAAATAAGCATGCTTATTAGACATTGAAATGCTATCAATACAATGGCATGCATTTTGGTTTTAGCTGTACTATGGTAGCATAGCTGAAGTTTAACATTCTTGTGTTTCCTCCCCACACAGAAGTCAGACAAGCAGGAATGCACAAGAGTGGAGGCAATCGAACAGGCCTGTGGGAACATGCAAGTTTCAGCACACTCGTGCAGATTATTTGACTTACCTAAAACGCTGAGCCTGCTGAGCTAGAGGGGCGGGATACCTTCTGTTTGGAGAATGGTACAGCTGGGAAAGAATGGCCTGATTGGTTTTTTGGCTTGGATTGTTAGCAAACTTTACAGTGATGGGCTCTGTGGCACCTGGAGGTTTCTGGCCATTCAAGCCCTTGATAGCTTCTTCTGCTTCAATTCGCTTGTCAAACCGGATAAACCCCACGCCCCGTGACACCCCTGCACAAGGTGAAAAAAGCATACAGTAATGAATTCACAGACTCCAGAATATTAGATGGTAACTTTTATTCGTGTGGCCAATTGCTATGTTGATGGTTGGATGCTGTGAACACATGATAACTTTGAGCTTAACAGAACTGATCTCTTGCATAAAGTAAGAAGTTTCTACTGTCATTTTCATTTTAGTTTTTAAATTAACTGATGTAAGACATTTGTGTAAAGAGCTTGTGAGTTTGAGGGAAAACAGTGGAAACCAGTGCAGTGAGCCAAAGCAGAATTCAGAAACAAAGCAATTTTGTTGGATGGAGATGAACCCAAACCAGCTGCACTGTTACCTCTGGTCAGCTCATGCTACTCTGCAGTACCTGAAGTGACAAAAATTCTGCATATAGCTTAGTTCTCTGCTCTGTAGTAGCAAAAAAATGGCTTTTGCTCCCCTGCAGTATCTCCTGAAACTCTCTTTGGAGCAAATATCCTCAGAGGATGACAACGTGCACACACTATGTTGCAATAATGGGAATTATGGCCATGTTTTAATAGTCAGTGGTTATCTCTGAGTAAAAGACTTGGTTTCAGTGAATCACCATACATCACTAGGTGTTACTTTTGAAGGAAACTTTTCTTCATATAGAAAAGTCAAAGGCAACATGCAAAGGAATCCAAAAGTGTTTATGGAAGGTCTTAGGAACATCACACATCAAGAATTCCAAACGTCTTAGACATAAACACATTGAACTACATTGGATACTTGAACCAATTAACATTAAACCTACTAACAGTCAACATTAGTTAGATCCATGTTTTGTTGTAATATTTAAAGTGCCATTTAGAGCCCCTTTACATTTTGGTTCATGAATAACCAGGTGAGTTAGACACTTGTCCGCAACTGAGAAAGACATTAATGACAAGAAATGTATTCTGTTCATAAACAATGATTTAAGCCATCAAAAGTGACAATGAACAGGCATAACAAAGCTTTAAAGAGGCAAATGTCACAGCTTCAACTTTGCATTTTTTATCTGTCAGTTTGTGTCACAACCTTATTATTCATACCATTCTGAGCCTACTTCTTCCAAATTACTAAAAAGAAGGAGGCAAGAAAGCTCAAACCTTAACAACAATCTATATGCCAGAAAGTATGATGCAAAGAGCAGGATTTATGAATATGAATATAATTATAACACATATTAGAAGTTCAATTATATTTACTTACTGGTTCATTTGTTAAATGCCATCTATTTCTATGTATGAATATACAGGAACCTACTGTGAACAGCTATTTATTGCACAAAGACTAGGAATCTGTCCTGCAAATCTGCTACATGTACAAGGCAGTATTTGGCCTTTAGCTTTCTTTTCCAGGCCTCTCTACACTCTTAACAACTCCACCTATTAAAACACTCTCTAAGTATTACATGTCAACACTGAGATTTCTTTTAACGTAGTGGAAGTTGAAGGAGTACACACAAGTTCCTCTAAAGGTCAGCCAAAACTCAACTGCTGGCATGTACAAACTTTTCAAAGTAAGACAATTAAAAAACTCTATGGCCTTCTGCAGCTGAAAGCTGTTTGCCAGCCAAGAGGATATGCAGCTTTGAAAAGGCACAATTATTAAAAAAAAAAAAAAAATCAAACCCAGCTTATTCAGGGAATAATTATGTGAGTAAATGACTTCATCTGTCTCACCCCTTAGTGCTCTAGAAGGGGGAGAACTTGGAGAGTTCTCCAACCCTGCCTCTTTGTATGTTGCTTTGTACACTCAATGCTCCTGTCATGTACTTGGCTTTTCATTCAATTGCTTATTTCTGGCAGAAATCTCACAGCAGGTGATTCAGAAAACTATAAAGATTCTCAAGATGAGCCATCTAAGACAGCAAAAAACCACAGGCATTACTGTCCCGAGTCTGAAGATTAAGCACAAAGGGTCACGGACAACCATTACCTGATTGACACACATACTGCAATAATGCAAATAACATGCTACATATCTTAGTACTTTATGACATGGGTAATCAAATAACTTACCTGCTCCCAAGAAACTCAAAGTTCATGTGTGTGCCCAAATTTAATGAGTTAGCTTGAAAACAGTCTTAATAGCAACTGCCAGTCTGGGGCTTCTGTAATCCGAGCCTCAGAGAACCAGCTGTGCATTTCTGTATACAATTTTCTTTTTAGGAAAAAAAGTTTAATAGCATTTTGTAAGGCACTGGGAAACTATTGTCGTACAGCAGCTTGGAAAGGAAGATTAGAGCAGCTGCAAATTTATTACAAGTCATCAAGCTTCAGACCTGCACCTTCAGGGTGGAAATGACTCAAGCTGGCTCAGTAAACTACACAGTCTATTTTGGTCCTTGCATATTTATGAACAACTCCAGGAGAAAAAAGCATTTTCTGGCCTACATACACCTTTTATACATTATAAAGACAAGACTAGTGTACTGAAAGATGAAATATCTCAAACTGTGATTCCATGAAAGGCCATGCAAAACTGCCTACTTACCAGTGACTTGGTCAACCAGAATACGAGAAGTAATAATACGTCCATATTGGGAAAAGAGCTGTTCCAGTTCTTTCTGGGTCATTGTTTTTGGAAGTCCACTAACATACAAATTTGCATCTCTGATAGAGGCTGAACTTGGTCGTGCATAAGAAACCTTAGAAAAAAAAACATTAAAAAAATCCTAGAAAACAAACACTTTAAAACCAGCTAAAATAAGACAGTATTATCTGTTCTGAGACATAAAAAACATCTCCAACAGCAGACAAAACAGTTACTTTGCAAGGTCAGTTCAATGGAGTTTTTTTTGTTTGTTTGCTTGTTTTTTTTTTGGTTTGTTTGCTTTTGTTTTTTTTTTGGGAGCTAGCTTCCAAAACATGGAAGGAATGCAACTTAGACCACACAGGAGCAGCTGACTACATGAATTCGTCTATAAAAAGTACTTCCAATACTTCCAAATAAATGAGAAAAGCTAGGTACCTATTCCAGCAAGCCTTGGTGGAGAAAGTGTACGATGAAAGCGACAAATTTAAGAAGTTCTATGAATGTCCCATGCTCCATGAATTCTCATTAAAAAGCACTAAAATATATCAGGAATTAAGACTTCAGCGTGATATGTAGGCCAAAGGCACAGAAAGACAGTCTGAAGCACTTAGAGGTTTGCAGGTGTTTTTCAAGTGCTGTGTCTTTTGTACATGTTGAGCTTGCTACCAAATGACTCATAATCACAATCATTCATGAGATCAAGATAAACTCTGCTAGATAACTTTCACAGGCCTAAGAATGAATGGCAGAAGTAGGACTCTAACCTGTTTTTTGCCTGTTCAGCAGCTTGTCAATTTCTGCAACAGAGGCCTTAAAAACAAATGCCATTTATCAGTGAAATTCTTGGATCCTTTTGGACAGAATTTTTTTACCTGCCGCCTTGACATGTCAGTCAAAATATTTTAAGGTGATTAAGTAGATTCTTTGACCCTTAGATACATGCTATAAAACAGCATGTTCACAACTTCCTACTGAAGTTTGTACAAGTGGTGTTACTACAAGAATGATTGGGACAGAACATCTGTGGTTCTCCAACAGGACAAAACACTTCATCTAGGCTTTTCAACTATGTAAAACATAAAAGTAAAGAGGATTCTCAAGAAGTAGTCAGATTTATCTCCTTTCCTTCCTTCCCCCTTCATGTACTGTTAGCCAATACTGGGCAACTGGAACTTGAATCTGTCATTCTGTCTTTTTACCTAATTCTTTGATATTTGTTTTCAAATAATTTCTGTGCAGATCAGCAGGCTCTTAAGACTGCTATGGAAGCAAAACAGAAGACAGCATGCTGAAGATTAAACAAGCAGTACCCTGAACACTGCTGTTCCACCCAGAGACGTTGTGCAAGATACATTTGTGCAGGTTGAGGGGGACTGACCTCAAAAACTCATAGCTATCCAGTATGGAACCTTTTAAGTCACACTGCCTTGTTTTTTTCCACATGAGAGCCACACAAAAGCTAAAGCCCTACAATCAAAGTTACAGGAAAACAGAGTAAAGTTTGCCTGCATTCATCCATAGAAGCAACAAAGACAGTGACAGCTACCCTTTTGGAATGAACAAACTTGTTCTACTTGCCCATTTAGCCCTGAGCTTCTTTGAGAAATAAACTTCCATGCCTCACTTGTCAGGATTTTAAGGAGACCCAAGACCAAGCAATGGAGACAGACTGCCTGGGGAACAGGACTAGTCTTAGTAAAATCATGAATTACCAAACCCACCAGCCATTGTCTTTCAAGGGGGAATTCACACTGCTGGACACATGCTGCCACATATAAAAAATATAAATTCACAAAGAGTCTATCAGAAGAGAAGAAACCTGCACAAAATATTTGCTGATTTACTGGAAGTTTACCTTATGCTACAGAACTGGTATATGTCAAGATACAAAGCAGCTTTTGCAAAACTCTCACTTTCCTCTGGTAAGTGAATATGCGTTCTTGCATTATGACAGCTGGTTCAGTATTGCCCACGCCCTCGCTAGTTAAAAACATTTCAAATAGTTTGACATAGCAGTCAAGGCCTACACTTTTCCAGTGTACTTACACAATTTCCAGAGTGCAAGTAAATGGAAGCAATACCCTAACCAGTATACCCTACTCTTACATATCCAGTTTCACTGTTATTACCTTCAAGTGACTACTCCAACACACTGAATTTGGGTACACTAGTTACAGCAATAACACATATTAAACCAAAATCAGTGGTTCATCACCAATATCTGTACACTATATTTAACCATCTTGCTAAACACCAGAATTACTAGTCAGACAAAAAATCTGAAAGAAACATATAACTTCAGAAGTGCCACGTAATTTAAGTCAGCACCATTAGTGAAAAACAAGGATGCCACAAAATATTACTGATATAAAATTCCTATTAAAAGAACCTTGCCTAGAGTATGTGATATACATATCCCTCTTTATTTTTGACATCAAAGTCCAGTCATTTCACCTGTGACACACGTTTAAAGCAGAGACACACCAGACTAATCTCCCTACCTATATCCTGTCAGTTTGCTCATTCAGTCATTACTTGCTGATAGCTCTCTATTTAGTCTCTTTAAACAACTTTCATATGGACTGAATGAACAACTGTGCCAAGATTTTCATTCCACATCTAATTCAACAGGTGAACATTTCAGTTATGCGATGTCAAAACCACTGAACACAAGGCAAGTCAAGAAACAGACCGAAAGCCTGCAGTTTTAAATACTGAATGATGACACACACTGTACAACACTGAACAGCACTACTCTGGAGATACCAATTTAAAAACAGTTTTACTGAAATTTTCCACTGCAGTTAGTCGGAAAGACACTTGTTTCTGGAAGTGCAAACATTGCATCACCAAATCTAAGTATTTTCACTGCTTTAATACTTAATTTCCTAAAATGAGGATGAACTGATTCACAATTTTCAAATGAAAACTGTGAAAGCAGGTTAAACAAAGAAGTTACCAAAAATTATAAAGACGCACAGCCCCTACAAGTGAATGTTTCAGTTTGTTATTACCTGCTACTACTTATAGACACCTCAGTACTGTGCTTCGAGCTTTTATCTTTTTATTAGTAGACTAGTAGTACAAATACAAACTCTTTGTATTCTCTCAAAAAACTTAAGAATTTAATATAATTTCTTCCTAAATAGCTCTACTTAATGTAGTCTTCCAAGCCTTTAAATCTGAAATCTTAAAACGCTAAAATCAGTATTTCAGTAAATATTCACATTCACTAGCTCAAGTGCAATCTTTCTGCTTAAAACACAACTTGCCCTTAAGAGTAGTGGCCAGTTCTTTTAAAATACATGTTTTTGTGGGGGAAAAAACGCCAATAAAAACTACCATCCAGTATGTCCGGATGAAAATGGGTTAAACCTACCTCCAAAGCAGACAAATTTATATTGAGAAAAGGAATACATTAGGAACAAGATGTCTCCTCAGCAAGCACATTAAAAACAAGGACATACTGCTTTTTCTTACAGCAATGTTCTCAGAGGCCATTGTGCCAGGCAAGTGTTCTCAACTTGCACTTCAATTTTTATGAGATGCCATGATTCAAGAACTCTTCTTAATTTGATTTCTAATAAGAAGATGCTGCAGCACACCACAGAGATGAGGTCTCAGCTGTCACTAGCCAGTGACAGATTGTTGTCCAAAACAGGAGAGTACACTGCTGTATATTCATCAGGTTCACTTCCTGTCTCCCCTCAAATAAGGATTGTTCCACTCCAAACAAAGCATCAAGGCCACTTTTTCCAATACACAAGACTACCTTACTGAACATGTACATGCTGTGCTGAGCTCGTGGTGGAAGCCAGCAGTAGCACACTTCTGTGGACAGAGCAAACTGGAAATCCAGACTTCCCTTTGTCAAGGGAAAGGCAGCTTACATCCAGCTCTGTGGAACTAAAAAGCCTCAACACGGCTCACTTGCAAGTTTAGATTAAGCTGATAAACACAACCATATCCCATAAAGGTCCTATTTTAAAGCCTGCTGTACAACAGGGAATGCACTCAAAAAACAGACACTGAAACAACAGCCTTTCTGCATTATCATCAGAAGAGTTTCATTATTTTAGTTCACCCCTCAAAGTGTTCCAGCTCCAACAGCTACAACCCACACCAATCACAGGCCTGAGGTGGGTCATGGGATCCACATCTGCTGCCACTCAGCTGAAGGCATGAATGGACCAACCTGACAAATCTAAACTTAAGATCAGTCTGTTTATATATCTGAGGGGACAAGGACCAGAAGTCTTCCTCAGGATATAACCAATTAAGGAGAGGACACTGCTCAAAGAAGAAGACCTCATAAAATGCTGCTGCATGTAGCACAGAGGAAGACCAGAAACAGGCTTTCAGAAGACTTGGTCTAAAGCAAATGACACCCAAAAATCCACTTGGTGAACTGAAGCAAATGTACATATGTGCTAAGAACAGAAACTAGCTGGAAATCCTGCCACTGATGGAAACAGAAGCAGAGGTTTTCCCAGAAGTCTCAAGATACTGTAACAGTTTTAAATCAGGGTCATAAATGTCTGATGAAAGAAAAACAATAATCAAGTTCACTGACATAAAACATGAGATGGGAATTATGCACTACCATCACAGAATAGCAATTCTGTTTTGCCCCTAGAAGGACCAGTACAGAAGAGCACTTTAAAACTTGCAGTCAGTAACTATCACTGTTTTGCTAAAAATAAGAAATACTCGACTTAGAATTTAAGTACAAATAAAATACACGAAATGAAAGGAGATCAAGTCTCCAAAAATTTTCCATTTCCTACTTTTCACATTCTTAAAGAGTCTCAAAAGGTCTTTCTTCGTACTTCACATTCATGATTCTGATCCCCACTCACGCCCAAACAATGAGAGCACAGGAATTCCAGATGCACTAGTAATAAAAAAAAAGCAGTTACCTTTCAAGGAGGACAGGAGTACAGAGTACAATATTAAGGCCGCCACATGAATAATACAAACAGAAATAGAATCTTAAACACAAGACCTTGATTATTCTCCTGAATGAAATGAGTAAACCTCAGGTTATACCTAACAAGCTTCTACTAGTGACAGAGACTAGCAAACACAACACTTGGGGATCTCTTCCACAGACACATCTAGAAATGCACAAAACACATCCATTGTAACTTACAGTTTACTGAAATGTCTTACAACCCTTCTGGAAATACTACTACTGCATGGATGAAAGACAAGAGAGTCAACATATAATATGACAAAAAAGCATGAAAGCTGCTAGATTAACAGAGGTCTATTTGTCTCAAGACTACCATAATTTCAAAAGTAAGCATAACCCTGTTTTATGTTAATTAAAACTCACTCAGGTACTGGATTTAAAACAAAATAAATTAACAATAATTACAAAACCCCAACAAAACAAAGCAAAAAAAAAAAAAAAAAAAAAAAACCCCAAAAAAAACCCCCCAAAAAAACCTCAAAACAACAGACTGTAACAGATCTCCATGCCTGGCATTCACAGCGTTTTGCATCCATGCGGAAAGCCACAACCTTCTTAGCAGACTTTGTGTAGCATGGGGAGGGCAGGGTACAAAGATGCAGCATCAATCTTAGTAGTAGCAAGCAGGTTGTTTTTTTTTTTGTTTTCTAGTCTTTTTTTTTTTTTTTTTGGTTTTTACTTGTATTAAGACTTGGCTTTTGAGCAATGCTTGCAGACTTCCATCAACTCTACACAGAACTGCTGATCCCGTCTAATATCTCCATTTCTGTGTGGAGAAATGCACACAGAAATGGAGATATTATGCAACTCAGAAAGGACCTTACTAAAGTGCTGAAGTGCTCTGGCTGCAGAGCTGCTCAGCAGCCTTAGGGTGAGCTGCACTGGCCAAAGGAGTCTCTCCCTCAAAGAAACAGGGATAGACTCTTGCAAGACACTCTAATCAGCAGCAACACGGGACTTGGGGCTCAAACAGAAAAACTGTGATTGTGAAACACAAGGACAGCACATTTTATGGTTTGGCCTGGCACTCTGTGCGAATGGACAACCAACCACCTGCCTATAATGTGGTGTACAGGAAGTGACGGCAATGTGCACTAAGGACTGAATCCTCCACTGAATATTATTCAGCTACATGAAAAACAAGCAGCCAGTTTAAGTTGGCTAAGTAGCATTCAAACTCTGAGATTTGACTTTCAGTGAAGAAAAATTTTACCTGGGAGTGAAAAGACGTGTGTGTGTAGTATTAAAATCAAAATGCTATCAAAGCTTTAACTGTTAACATAGCTAAAAGACTGTATAATTTATATAACTCCTGCAGAAATTTAAGGGAAAAAAACAACCTTTAAATTTCTTCCAAGAAAAATTGTTCTGTTTCAGGTCTGCTAGAACAGTGTAATCTAACCTTAAGAATACAATCCTGAGATATTAATCACCCTGTCAAGACCACTAAATATTCTGGCATCAGAGCTCCTCTCTCAGCCTTTGCTGACTGAAAACTCACTAGCTTTAATTTAAACTTCCACATAGGATTCCCTTTTACTCCTTACTAGATCAATGTTCTTTAATACTAGTGGAGGGGCAGGTGGGAATAAAAAAAAAAAAAAATCAGGAAGGTAAGGAGGGTTTCTCTCACCTTCACAGCTCACTCGCCTCTGGTATTTTAATAGAGTTTTCACACAACTCGTGCATACTTCACTGCCACGCAAGCATATTGGTTAATCAGAGAATTACTACAAAAAAGGGACACTATCTCTACAAGTATCAGTGGTGAAGACAGGAACAATATCTCAATAGTTTTTATCTGTGGCACTGAACTCAGAAATCAAACTAGCATTTCTCTCTTTTTCAGTGTTTTGCTATTTCCCATTAAGTGTTTGAAGTGTTTTCAAGAGTACTATCATTGGTAAAATTTCTTAAGGGTGCAGCTACTGAACAGTTAAGTTAGAGGACAATTCCTTTACAATGAATCTTCTTGTAAATCTAAGTAGTAGTTCAAGACACCAAGTAAAATCACATCGCATAACGCCAGCTTGCAGCACAGTCCTCATTTCAAGTCCTCCCTTGCTATATACAGAACTTTTTTGAGCATTTGTAAAGCTGAATGATTAGTATTCACTCTTCTACTGAAGTCTTAACTAGCTCTTCTCATTACACAACTTTCTACAGTAGGGCAATCAACTGGGTGATGATGGCAAAATAGGACATTTTGTGTTTGTAGCTACAGAAGTTGTCAAATTCATTCCAATAGGAAGTTGGAAGAATGTTACATATTAAGCCTGTTTTTATTATATGCGAAGTTATAAAGGAGAGGGAAGAAAACCTACAGATTTAATAATTTAGATAAAATATTGCTTAAATTTCTATTCCCCTGACAGGTAATAATTACCCATGTAAACATCCCAATAAGCCTAAGAACTTCAGAGAAGGAAAACCTTATTAAAACCTTATTAAATTTGACGCTATTAAATTTAGCTCTACACTAAGTAGAATACATATATCCTATAAATGCTAACTTATAGAAAAAGACAACTCCAAGGCCTCTAGCCTGGACAAACTATTTTCCCCTCTTTCCAACACATACTTGCATACATGTCTACACATGTCTCACCAGCATTCTCTATTAAGAGAAATGCCAGGTCCTGCATGCAGGGGCTCTACCACTTCAAGCCCTCAAAAGGGAGGAATGAGCACAGCATTACTCCCAACTTCAGTGTCCCCTCGGCAGCTACAATCCACAAAGGACTGCATCCATCATTAAGGCAGCCTAATTAACATCCATGAAGAAAAGTCAAAAATATTGTCTTGTGTCTTCCTGTCTATGTAAAAAGCTGCCTCCTACTCACCATCCCACACAGCTCTCAGTCAGTCTAGAGGCCATTTGCCTGCCCACTCCTTTTAAGTGGGCACTCTTTTTTTTTTAAGATTCACTAAGTGAATCTTAAAACACTCTTGTTAATGCATAACTCTTTTACTTCACATTGAAAGATATTCCTGTTCAGATAATCTCACAATAAATTCACTTGGATCTTTTTTCTTTTTAGAAGTTTTCTCATAAAAATCCCCTAATGAAGGGGAGGGAAAGCCATGCAGCACTTCTCCTCTCCCAAGCAAAAGTCAAGACAACAAGAACATGCACTCAATTTTCTTAACCCTATGCGTAAATCAGTGACTCTCATAACTGGCTTGTTTCTCTGAGTTTTCCACATTTGGGAAGAACTGATCTTTCCAGGACAACCTAAATGAAAAAAAAGCAATGGACAAGCAAGCAGGTAAGAAGAAAAATCACTCCAGGCACAAAAATTCACGTTTTTACTGTCTCTTAAATAGAACAGAGATAAAAAGCTTGCCAGCAGCATCATCTTCCAAAAGAAGAGCCACAGAAAATATTTTACCTTTTATGAGATGCAATTTGTTTCCACACTAAAGTTGCATAGCTTAGTGAAGCCCAAACTTCATAGGCTATGTGCAGTACACATAGACCTGTTTACTTTGCAAATAAACCATAAATTATACAACAAAGGGCACGATATAATAATGGATGCATACCGTGCAGCTGAACAGGGTTCACATATCTAATACACCCATAAGTGGCTTTACCAGCAGAGTATACACCCATCCTTACTATTCAGTTAAATCAGAAGGCAATACACCCACCACCAGGTTAGACAAGACTAAGACTGCTAATCCTTGCTTTGGAGATATACACCTGAAAATTGGTTGAGATATTTTGCAAAAAAATCAGTAAAGTATTCCATAAAGCATTCCACAGGATCTTCTTTTAAAAAAGGGAAGAGGTAATAGGATTTTGTGTTGCTATCAGTGTTAAAAAACCCAATCCTTAATCCAGCATTTTGAAAATCCACATTTTTCAATGTATTTTATTTCAAGAAAACACTAAATGGCACGCCCTTAGGGATGAGAAAAAATATATCCAATGACGTTCAGGCTAGTAGAGAAGCTGTGGATCAGAGGTATCTGTCACAGCCGCAATCCAGAGCACCACACATCAGGGTCAGGACAGTCAGTTTCCTCTGAGTAGGATTACACTGAGTTCAGTCACAATGTCAGGATACATCACACTGTGACTGAACCAGCAAAGCTTCTTCCATTTTTATATACTAATGGGAAGCAAACTTGAACCATCAATCTAGCAAAGTACTAAGCATTCCTGCAGAAGTCACAAAAATGCACAGAGAGAACAAACCCCTAATTTTTTCTTTTGAAGCCTAAATATACACTAGCACTCCTATCCAATAATTTTTCATATGAAAGTATACATAAACATCTCAATTACATGAATTTTTTGAAGCTGAAAGTTATGGGTTAGATTCTGAATTTATCAGATTGGCTGGGTTTTTGTTTGGTTTTTTTTTTTTTTTTGTTTTTTTTTTTTTTTTTTTTTTTTTTTTTTGGTGGGGCGGGGGAGGGGTTTGTTTGTTTGTTTTTTGTCATTTGTCTCTGGACAAATAGAAACACTGTGGTCTATAAAAAGGCCCTGGAATTGAGACCTCGTAAGAGACCTCCTCCACCCAAGTTGCTGCCTCCAGATGCAGAAAAGACCTCAGACATCAACTTGGCCTCTGCTCACCATTGCTCCCTGGCCAATCTGAGGAACGTGTAAGCTATAAAATCCCTCACAGCAGGAAGGGCATTTTTACTGCTTCACAGGTAAAAGTGGTGAGGCTGGGACTAGATGATCTTTAAGGTCTATTCCAACCCCTTAACATCCTATGATTCTGTGATCTTGGAAAATCCAGTCACAAAAATCTTGGCCTGAATTGCCATGTCCAAGCAGGAAGAGGAGTAAATAAAGGAGAAGAAGTAAAGCAGTTTTTGCACTCAAGTCATGCCCACTAACACTGAAAGGTGCTGCTGAAGTTCAACCGGCCTGACTGGGGGTAGCTAGAGTCAGAATTTACTTGTAACATTAACAATCAGCATTTAAAGATACTTTTCTCTAATTAAACAGAGATTTTCTTTATTTTGGCAAAGGGGCTATCATTTTGGCTTGTGACAACTCCAGAGTTCCAGCTTTGCTTTAGCTAAAGATATCTAACGTACAAACATCTGAGTTTAGTCTCACTGCGAAGGTCTTTGTCTGGTATCTAACCTACAATTCCACTTTTTGGTCCTGGGAAGGCAGGAAATAAAAAGCATCACTGTCATCACTCATAACTGCCTACTCAATTTTCAAATTCTTTTTTAAAGGTGAAAATTTATTAAATTAATCACTTAGCAAGGTGAAGGAGGATTAAAAATTCAAATACGGCCAGCATGAAGTAAGTTACCACAACCCCTCTGAAGGGAAAATTTTGATTTGGGAGACCTGGCTTGATTTTCTCTAACCACCTCCTTTTTTTTTGCCTACATAGTCAACAGTCAACAGTCCAGTTTACCACCCTGGACATACAAGTCACGATGGCTCAATCCAAGGCATTACATGTCAAACAATATTACTGAAATACAAACAGATTCCCTTTCTCACCACCACACAAAAGACAGCTTCAAAAGTCCTGGAGCACAAAATTAATTTGCTCAATTTTCCCCTAAAGTAGAAAATGAGAGAGGACAAGACATCTGCCAGAAACACACAGGGAGCTTTCAGCAGATAAGCATCTGTCCATGTCTTTCATCCATCATACCTGTGTGCCATGAGCCACCATTTTTTACAAAGCTGTATTTAAGTTTCAATATCGTAATCCACTTTATTAGATCTTATGAATACAAACAGGTACGACACTTTTGCCAAAATTACTGGTAACTTATTTTTGTTTCAGTTGTCTTTCAGTGGCTCTGCTTTTTAAACACAAATGTTTTTAGAGGGGAACTTTATTTCATGCCTCAAACATGCTCCTGGTTAGAAGGAAGCCACTATCCAAACGATCAGCTAAGCAAACCCTGCTTTTTAATGAGGAAGAATGAGCCAGTTGGAACATATACTGCCTTCAGGCACCAACACCTGTGAAATATGTTCAAAAGTCTGCATCTCCTTATAATTTTATTTAATCTCCTCTCTCTCAGAATTTCGGAGCTCAACTGCTCAAATGAGTATCCTCAGTCTTCTGTTATTGGATTAAAAGAGGAGATGAAAAAAGATTTGTTTCTAGAAATTTGAGAAACTCAATTTAGTAAACAAGTGTGTGAGGGGATGTAACATAACAGAAAACGACAGGAATACCAACATTAGAGACATAATGACCAGAGCCCTAGAAATAGAGTAATTCATATATTATTTCAGCAGTTATTTCAGCATTTCATTCTAAGGATTTGTAAAAGGAACAAGCAGCAACATAAAACTTGAAGTATTATTAAGGAAGTTATATCCTCTTTGAGAAAATGTGGAAGCACACAGTATTCAAACATCATGCAATATTGCATTTCTTCAACCAAGCTATATAACAATTCCTCAGTTAAAGCAATTCAACTGTACATCTGAAGTCGGTTAAGAAAATGTAATTTCCTATACTTTCTACACTTAATCTAACTCCAAATATAAACACCACAAAGGACCATTTACTACATGAAATCCTAGTTTATTCTACTGACATTAGCTGAATGCTTGTTACACCTGTAAAACAAACCAGGAAGTCAAAGCAGCTCAGTTTCTTTAAATTATTTTAACCCTACATACCTTTATAGTCTTAGTTTGAAGTCTCAATCCATTCAGGGTATTGATAGCTTTTTCGGCATCCTTGGGGTCAACATAGTTCACAAAACCATAACCCAAGCTCTGTCCTGATTAAAAGACAAAAGTCATCATTAGTAGTGCAGTGCCACACAATGAATAGCTGGTTATTTATACCCTACAGACACACACTGAGCAAATATTGCATATATTGAAGAACAGCTCTGACTCCAAAGGATCACATCATCTAACTTTTCCAATAACACTGGTAGATTTCAAGTACCTTCCTCTGTTCTTGTGATCAACACAGAAATTACTACATTCAGTTTAATACAAGACTTAAAATGCCTATGAACCTACTAAGCACAGGTTCAGAAGTGTATTGTGATCTGTTCGACACTGGAGGATGTGCAGAAGCATCAAGTTTAAAGTGACGTCAGGAATCCACTACTCACTCTTGAACTTCTTTATTGAACAGAAGAAGTATAGTGGCAAAATTCTGGATTACTGCTTGAAAATCAAAGTCACCCAATGTCAGAACTTGAGCCAAATTAGAAGCCAAAAAATTTTAGGGATGTTATTCATATACTACATAGAGCCTTTCAGTAACAAGGAATTTAAGGGCTCATTTTGTTCCAATATTCAAAACAGGTACAAGTATTTGATCAAGAATTAAGTATCAGCCAAAGATGCAGTATTATTTTCAGGGCTTTTTAGTGTTGGAAATTCAGATGACAGATAGACATAAAGCATTTTTCATTAGTTCTTATGTCTGAATAACAGCCCCTTTCTAATCACTAATTTTGCCTAAGCACTTACTAAACACTTGAGTTTAGCAGTAGTCATCTTCTGACAACTTCAAAACCTACAGTACACTATCCCTAACTAGCATCCTACTTTAGAAGTACTTTTAGTACATAAGAATGCAAATAGGTGAAAAATTTTAACATAGTGAAAAGATATACTTAGCAAGAATAGTATCCTTTATTAGGACAAATCTTTCCAGAAACACTTCCATACTCTGAGGTGGTTTTCTTTGTTGGTTTGAGGCTTTTTGGTTTTTTTTAAGACACCAAAACAAAGTAAAATAAAATTGTCAACAAGCCATAGGGAAGCATCTGAGATATCTAATTCATAAAATGCTAGTTAGAATGATTAGCTTGGGTACACAACAATATAAAACGATAAACAACATCACATAAAGCACAAATGGCATATTCATTCATTGTCCAAAAATGATCTAATGGAATGTTTTATCAAATGTTTGTATGGTATCTATACAGTATGCATTTAGAAGTATGTAATGCAAAAAAACAGCAGGAAATTTTGCACTTAATTAAATACCATAAGAGGGTTTACTAACTAGCTCGTCATCACTGGCATTTACAATTTTGCACCTATTATGTCTGCCATGGCACCAAAGCTCAGAGGACACCACCACCCCACTTCCCAAAGCCACTTCCATTCTCTCGTATCTCAAAGCACCTCAGGCAAACATAAATTGTCTAGACGGATCCATGAACAGGTTAACACACACATTAACAGAGAATCCCAACCCCAACAAGACAGAAGACTGAGCACCTGCTCTAGAGAACCCTGCTCTGAGCAGGAGGTTAGACGCCATGATCTTCATGCCTTTAGCCTCAGCAGTTTGTCATTTTTCTGTAACAAGCCATATGGAAATACCCAAAAGCATTTCTGTATTCATTTACAGCTCTGCCTAGATACTGCTATGTTTCTAATCCTAGAAGACTTTTTACTTATTAGTTTGATTACATTAGAACAATTTCTGTACCTGTCACCTCCATCACTCCCACTGTCTGCACAGTCTGCAGAAACTCTTCCCAACAACATCTCCAGAAAAGAGGAATCTCTCTTTTTGTCCATTCATTTTATGTGATTTCAGTGTTATCTACTACTACAGAAATGTTGATTTCAGGTGTTTTGTTATTAATCTCCTGAGGAGCCCTTTTAAATGTCAATCTTAAAAGTTTTTAAAATCTCAAAGTGAAAGCTATTTCGTACAGGATGTTTCCAATACAACACTTATTCCAGATCTAACAGAAAAAGATGGAGAAAAATTATTTCTCCTATCCCTCTCTGTTGATGTGTTCTGCTTTTCATACAAAAACCACCTAAACTGCTACAGACAAAGAGCTTACCCAGCTGTTACAAAGGATTCAATTCATAACCATTCTTCTGGAGACACTCTATTAGCTGAACTTGATAAATATTAGGACACTAGCCTAGGAAGGTGCACCAAAAAACACAGTAATTTATTCAAACAAGTATGAAATACTTTATGGAATTTTATTCTGTGATTTTAAAACTAAAGAAAAGCCTTTACATGAGAGTGGTAGTACACTGAAACAGACAACCAGAGGGGTTGTAAATTCTCCATTCCTGGAGATACTCAAGAGCCTGAATGGACATGGGTCCTGGGCAACTTGCTGAAGCAAAATCTGCTTGAGAAACAGGAAATGACTGGATTATCTCCAGAAGTTCTTTTCACCCTCAGTGAATCTGTGAATGGGATTCTATTTACTTCAGTTTTGTTTTACTTAGGTTATCACCTAAAATTCAAAAGTGTTCTCTAAAGTCCTTATTTATTTAGAAAGGTTAAGAAAATGCAAAACTCATTAAACATTAAAAATTAAAATTATGCCTGAAGATTAGTGGTTTATTTAGACATTAGCAATAAATGCGAGCCAAAAATCACCTTCACAGCACATAGGAAAGATAAATGTTGACTTTGAACAAGCAATGCAAATAATTGTAAATCAAACCTGATTTCTAGAATCAGTGTTTGAGGAACCACGCTTACATCTTCCTGCTTATATTAACCTCTTGTTAAGTGGTTTGTCAGGTCAAAGACAGATGGCTGAGTTCCAGAGAATTCAGACAAGCATTTAATAAAATGCACTGGAAGTAGCTATTCCAAACAGCCCACCAGATATCTCATTCCAAGCTATGTCTGACAGGTGGTGGGAAAATACAAAGTGGGTTACAAGGAAGAACTGCATTTCTAAGTTCTAAGTGACAAGAACTTCAGTCCAAACTTATTCAAGTACCACTACAAGTGTAAATGCTAAAGAGAAGTTTCATCTTACTGTGGATTTCAGAGAGACCATCACATCCACCATGCACAAATTTTACTCAAGTAAAATTAGAGGCAACTGGCCAGGGTAACTCAAACCAGTTCTCCTTCTGTGAAGTTTTTTATCATTCCTCAATGTCTAAACATTTGCTTTCAAGATAAAATGAGGAGAGATTTAGACCAAATCAGACTTTAGATTTAAACCAAATCAGACACCATTTAGGATATTCAAGAGAAGCTTCATTATTTAATGAATGTAATAACTAGTTGTATTGCCTGAAGATAAGGACTGGACTGAACAATGACAAAACTGGACTCTTCCATTTGTGCTTCTTCCAGACCAAACTCCATTTGCCAAGACAGCAGTGTCCTGCAGAACACACATTTGTCTTGAAGTCTAGTAACACACTTAAAAATAGATTATGTGTCTGAGTCTGTAAAAAGGTGACAGAACAAAGAAGGTAAATCTATAGCTATCCACAAGTTAAACAATCCCCAGACTTAAATGTGTATCAAAAAGTGCTTTAAATTAAATGCTTAGTCTCCTACTAAGACACAGTCAGCTGCACTAGGGTCTTGCCTTGGCTTTGTGTTTCCAATTTGTGATTCATGACACAGTCTGAAAAAACTCTTACACCTCTTTAAGTCAGCTGTCCTGGTGCTCTGTCTTATACGATGTGTTTAGGTAATTTGTATAACCAGTTTCACTTTTTGAGGATCTTCAAAATTAAGGCCTACTCAGCCTTAACACACAAGAGACCACCCGTGTCATCAGCTCTTTATCTCATTACTCAGATCTACAAGTATTATTAAATTTAGATTATCCTAAATAAAGGAGTGTCAAGAGTTTCTTATTTAACCACCAGCTGACTTAATCTCATGGATAGTTCTTGTGGCTACTTCGCAAACCTGTTTGAAGATGTTTCTGTAAACCTCCTGCTAGATTTTGTTTTTCACACTATGAATGTTAGACAAAATGGTGCAGAAAAATCCCAACAGTTAGTTAAATGACTGGTAGAAGTCACCTGGATTAGGAAAAGTAAAAATGATTAAATGATCTGGAAGGAATGAGGAAATAAATGAGGAAAAAAGCAGTCTGACTTGAATTTTCTTCAAAAAATATCTGAAAACACAAAAGCCACAAAGTGGAAGCAGAGCATCTCATAAGCCTGTTTAGAATAAAAGCTGTGATTTGAAAGTTCACATAGGAAGCTCACAATTATTAATTACATTTTATGTTTTATGTAACAGACACTTGTAACAAAGTCAAATTCAAGCGCAAATAGCAAAAAAAATTTTTCAGTTAGGCATCTCTTTGAACCTAGACATAATATACCCATTAGTAATTGACAAGTGTTCAGTCTCTGCGGCTACAAAAGAAAAGTGCAGAAAGCACAATGCTATTCAGTTTAATAGGGGAAACTGTTCCATTTTTATTGCATGTTTTTGAGCTTCATAAATATGGCTTGGTCAACATGTACGATGTTGCAAATTAAACAGTAATTAATTAGATAATGCCAAGTTCCTTTCTGGCACTATAGTCAATAGATGGAATGGATTTTGAGAGGGGAAGGGCAAAAAGGTATTTCAAACAATTTAATTCTAATCAGTCTGCTCAAAAGACTGATTGGACATCAAGTGTATACCAGAAAAGCATAAGTGAAGTAATTATTACCATTAAAAAAAAAGTAATGAACACACTAATTCAGTATTTAGGAAAGAAAGCAGACAGACTTCACAAGTACCTGTCCAAGAGACCAAAATAGTTTTAAGTTGAAATACCTAAATAGGAAATCATAGCTATGGCCACAGCGCTCCTGTATTTACTATCGTGCCTTGAAAGATGACTTTTTTTAGCTTCAAAAATACACAGGATAATTTACAATACTTATCACAGAAGAACCACAAATAAACTAGTTGTATCTCACACAAGTTGTTTCATAAATGTTTCCTATAAACTATAAATAATGCACAGAGCTGTAAAAGCCCAAAGAAAATCTTCTGCTGCCCAATATTCAGAACAAATAGATGCTATCCAGAGAGAAAAGAGGTCATGTAAAGTAGATGTGACAGAGGTGACACTTATCCATTTTTAATGTTTTGCTTTTAAAGGTAGCAGCAACATTCCTTAAAGTAGGATAGAACCCTCGCTGAAAGGCTAAAGAATTAAATCTGGCCAGGGATATCAAAGCAAACAAGAAAAGCATCTACATAGGAAGTTGGTGAAAGAAAAGGTTAGGGAAAATGTGGGCCCTCTCTGGAACAGGAAGATGAACTGGTTATCAGGGATATAGAAAAGTCTGAGGAACACTGAACAACTTTTCTTTCCTCAGTCTTCACCAGCACGTGCTCCAGCCACACTGCCCAAGTCGTGGAAGGCAAAGAAGGGACTGGGACAATGAAGAACCACCTATTGTACAAATGCATCAGGTTCAAAAACATCTAAGGAACCTGAAGGTGCAGAAGTGTGTAAGACCTGGTCAGATACATCCACAGGTTCCTAAGGGAACCGGCAAGGGAAATGGCTAAACCACTATCCATCATATTTGAGAAGCTGTGGCAGTCTAATGAATTTCCCCCTAACTGGAAAAGTGGAAACATAACTTCCATTTTCAAAAAGGGAAATAAATACAGTAGAGGAACTACAGGCTAGTCAGTCTCATCTCTGGGCATGAGATTGTGAAGCAGATCCTCCAATTACGGTAAGACACAAGGAAGACAGAGAGGTGACAACAGCCAGCATGGTTTCACTAAGGGCAAACCGTGCCAGATAAACTTGGTGACCTTCTACAATGGGGTTGAAGTGTTGGTGGATGAGGCAAGAATTACTGATGTCATCTACCCGCAGTTACGCAAAGCATTTTGATACTGTCCCACACAACATTCTTGTCTCTAAGTTGGAGAAACAAGGATTCCACAGTGGCTGAGGAACTGGCTGGGTGTTCACACTCAAAGAGTTACAGCCAATGTCTCAATGCCCAAGTGGACACCAAGGACAAGCAGCAAGTAGTGTTCATATGGGGTCACTACTGGGACTGGGCCAGTTTCACTCTGCCACCAACACAGACAACGGGATCAAGGGCACCCTCAGCAAGTTTACTGACAACACTGAGCTCCATGGCACCATCGATACACTTGAGGGAAGGGATGCCATCCAAAGGGATCTGGACCGCTCGCAAGGTGTGTGCGTCTGTGGCAACCTCATGAAGTTCAACAAGGCCAAATGCAAGGTCCTGCACTTGGGTAGGGGCAATCCCAAGGACAAACATGGTGCGCAGAGAAGTAAGTACAGACCTGCCAAAGAGGATGTGGGGGCTCTGGTGGATGAGAGGCTGGACATGACCCAGCCCTGGGCACTCACAGCCCAGAAAGCCACACATGTCCTGGGCTGCATCTAACGCAGTGTGGCCAGCAGGGCAGGGAAGGGATTCTGCAGCACCTCTCCTGTGAGGATGAGCTAAAAACACTGGGTTTGTTCTGCCTAGAGAAGAGAAGGCACCTTCCAGTGCCTAAAAGGAGCCTAAAAGAGAGCTGGAAAGTGACATTTCACATGGGCATGTAGTGATAGAACAAGGAGGAATGGCTTTAAACTGGAAGAGGGAAGATTTAGATCAGGTGTAAGAAAGAAATGCCTTACCGTGAGTATGGTGAGACACCGAAACACGTTGCCCAGAAAAACTGTGGATGCCCCATCCCTAGAGAAATTTAAGGAGATTCTGGATAGGGCTTTAAATAACCTATTCGAGGGGAAAGTGTCCCTGTCTAAGATCCATCCCTGTTACATGATTTTTCACGTTCTCTCACAAAACAAACTATTTTATGTTTCTATAAACATAAAAATTATTTGAACTGTTATTTTCTATGAAATTGTTCAATAACTATGTGATATACATTAAAAGTAAGACTTGAAAGGTAGACGAATACAACTTTTAACCTAACAGTAGTTAAATAAGCCCTTTCAAGAGACGTGGAGTCCTTTACAAATGCACAGCGAACTTAAATGCTGCCTTTTCAGTAGTCCTGCAACATTTTATAGCTCCTGAGAAGAATGGATATTGCTTTCTGCCTAACACCAGGATTAGACAGCAGCTGATTAATACAGTAGTTTTATTTCATGACTGATTGAAGCATCTTGGTATTCTACTATGTCTTCTCTGGAGTTTTTTGGGCACAAATTTCAGCAGGTTTGACCCTAGAAATTTCTGGATTATATAAAGCCTGATCCTGACGCTTCCTGCTGTCTAGCTATCTACTAAACCTGTGTTCTCATCATCTCCCTCTCTAAATAGCTGCTGCTGAAAGGTAATTTTCCTGCATGCCTATCTGAGAAGCTTGTCTTCCCTGACAGAATCTAGAGTCAGTGCTGTAGAACTTCGCTTGAGCATGCAGCTGGTACCCTTTTTCCCCCCAACACTGCTCCACTAGTATACAATGGTATTATTACCAGATAACTATCAGGTGCTGAAAGAAGAGCAATTTCAGCACTAGAAGAGCTTCCATTGCTGCATTTCTTCCCACAGTCAACCACTTGCATCACTTCAACACACACGTTCCAACTCGCATGAAGCAGAACAGCCTTTTGACAATGCAGCACAATTCTTCTTAAAGTCTGGGACACCCAACACATTAGGGAGTCCTTGGCTGCTGTTTCCCATCAGGGCTATGGAATGCCCAGTGAAAGGGCTGAGAAGCCGACTTTTGGAAGCAATTGTTGATTATATTACCAGACCACCCAGATAATCCTGCATCTTGACTGGAATTCTTAAACAATCCTGTAACGTATGAAGGCCAAACAAAACAAACAATTAACAGTATCAGGTAATTATTTTTTCTACAAAAACCAAAGTCACAACAAATTCTACAGTCGAGCTCTCAAAACCTCTTCAGAATGTATTGATCAAATAAGACTAAGTGAGTTCTATGAAATGTACTGGCTCATTTTAACGAGCAAGAAGAGCTGTTGTTTCTAAGTTCTCACTGTCAGGTAAAAGTAATGTAAGAAAAGCAGCCCCACTAATTGAATTCTATTAATGCTACATTTTGGAAGAGAAAACCCAAAACTGTCATATATGACCATCCCAACAGGCATATCAAACAAAAAGAAAAATAACAACAAAAAACCCCAAAACATTTACAACCTCATTAATAATACATTTTAAAATTAACACACACCACTAAGGTATAAAACAATTTTCAAGGTCTAATACAAAAACTAAGCACAGACTAATCATACTCTAGAAAATTAGAAGTCTGAATAGAAAACAACACATTTAAACATTTCCACAGGACAACCAAAAATTATTGATAATCATACATTTAAAAAATTTGATTTTTCTACAATAGTCACCATACCATCATTTCAGACACATCAGGTTATTTCACTTCTGCAAAAAAGATCTTATTGCAAAAGACTAAATTATAGGAATATAACCAGTAAGAACTTCAATATCACAGAAGAAATCACAGATGAAAAAACCTGTCTTGAAAAAACCCAAATGGGACATACTATTTGCATCAATATCACAGTGAAGAACAAAACTCTGAGGTTAATAAAGTCTAGGAATTAAAATTCATTGTCTACAGTGAATTTCTACAGAAATAGAACCCACAGGAATAGATTTCCTCTGGAACAGAATTCCAGAAGATTGAGGATCTTACTGCTTTTTATAATTTATTTTAAATTTTATCATTTAATTTCAACTACATATACCACCTGCTTAACTCCTCCAAAAACTATTATCTAGACCTCGACTGAAAGAGAATAGTCCTTTTTCTAGTGCACAATAGTGTATTTTCTGCTTCCAGCCTGTAAATGGCCATTTTACGAACACTCTTTACAATAAACTACACTGCGTTTAAAGCCATAAACTTCTGTCTCAGTGTATGAAGTTAATTGGCAAAGATCCTGGCACTAAACTAGTGCAAGAAAAAGCTAGCTTTGTATTTTTGCAATCAGGACCAAGTCACATTCACAGAAACTTGGCATTAGGTTTTATTCTGCCTTTCATCACTCTGAAGGTTATATGCACTGGTGGAAAACGCTGTTAAAAGAAACATCCATGACAACATATGAAGACCATGTATGAAGCTGTCTTTAGAATTCATCTCATGGACTCAGATAATTTTTGCAAGTCCCCTAAAATTTCAGAGTGAAGATATGTTCCATGACCAGTACACAAAAATGGCACTACAGAAAACCCACAGGATTATGTGAAGATCAACCTAAAAGCTGCAAGTAGTAGTCTGTGTTGTCCTGAAAGCAAGCCAGCATGGCCACAGAAAAGATAATACTACTAGGCTCCAGCTCAACTTCCAAATCATGAAAAGTTTAACAGAGTTTTAGATACAGGAGTATGAAACTTTCAAGCCTTTTGTCTGTGTGGATTTGCAATTTAAGATGTCAGAATGTTCTACAATGTGCTAGAGGGATCCTGTGAAGTGGCAACCCCACAGATGACTTGTGAGCCAAGACAAGGTATCATTCAGTTGGTAGCAGGTCTTTTACAAAAACAGTTGCCTCATCTTCATAAGTCACTACTCTCATCTGTGGAGACTACCACAGCATTAGCTTGACACTGAATAAGGCTAGAAGCACACACTCAGACACACAACTCAATTAAGTGCAGCACTGTATCTGAAACTCCCTACATGACTGTGGTTTAACCAGAAGGGATAAATGCGTAAGTAGAGGATACATCAACCTTTCTATTTACTCAATCTAAGTTACTGTTCAAGTTTCAAATTATATTTTACTTTGCATGAAGGCTTGAACTGAATTTTAAAAGCAGCTTAGTAAAATAAGGGAACCAGCATAAGTAACTGAGCAATCCCTGATTTAATTGCAGTTTGCTTATAGCTCCAGCAGATGGATTCTATTTACTGAACACACAACTCATACGTCACTGAGCAGGTGAGGCTGGGAAGCTTGTAAGAAAACACCTGTAAACTATGATTACTACTAGATTTCAGTATTTGATACTTCAATGTCTTTCTCCCAAACCACTTCTCAGCTATCGCTGTAAATCTGGAATAATTAAAATTTAAGAAGGAACGAAAAGGATCAAACACTGCTCAAAGTATTTGACACACATTACGTAGATTGTGTCTAATCTCAGCCAAATTCAGCCCTTTATTAATTTGGTGCCATCCTTCTGCATTATAGCTTATTGTTCTTCACATGTGAGAAATGTCATCATCTGGCGCTTCATCAATATAAGCCTGTTGTTGCTGGATACAAAAGTGATGGTGCAGCTCTGGCTCTTCCCTGCAGCACGAGGAGAAAGTTCATGGTGGGGGGGTACCATAGATGCTAAGCATTACATGAACCCAATAAAAGATGTTCTGCAAGCCAGGAGAGACATCAGCTGAAGGTTAATAGAGATCCACCATGTCCAAATAGAAAATCTCAGCGCCAGAAAGTGTGGTTGAAAGCAGGAACTTCATGGAATAGCATGCTCGTGCATGCTATTGCACAAGCAAAAGAAAAAGCAAATCCTTATGGAAACTACAGGAGGAGGAACACTGAGAATCACGCCCATTACTGCCTTGGATTCAAACATAACAAGTGACAGCCAAAAACTGCTTGAAATAATGAAGACTGAAGACACCCAAACCTTCCTACAAACTAGCTTGTCATATTATAAGGTGAAAAAATACCACATTCACTCCAAGGTGAAAAAATACCACAGAATTTGCCAAACCAAATACTTTTCTGAAAGCTAGCTATACCCTTTAATTTTTACCACTATTAGTAGTAACATGTTCCAGGCATCTCAGTTTTGTGTTTTGCAGTCAACTTACTCCTTGTCAGGAATACAGCCAGCAGCGCTAAATATTCTGTCTTATTGTATCCACCTAGTCACCTTAAAAAAGCAAGAGGATGTAAAGCACTTTGTTCTACTCCTGGGGTGTTTAAAAACCTGTGGTCATGTGCTCACCACCCAAGTAAAAATATGGCATGACACTTTGTTGTGATTTAAACCCAACTGGCAACTAAGGACACACAGCCACAACTAAAAACACTCCCCCTCACATCCTGGTCAAAAAGTGGAGAAGAATTTTTAAAAAAGCTCACCAGTGAAGACCAGTTTAATTAACCAGTAATTGAAAGAAAGTAATGTGCAATACTACTAATACAATGGAATAAGAAAGGAGAGAAACCCCAAGGAAAACATGTGACAGACAAAAAAACTGCTCATCATCATCCACTGGCTTATACTAAACCCTATCCCTGAACTGTTAGTGCCCCCCATTTCAGGTAACTCCCCCAGTTCATAATTTGGGCATGAGGTTCTATGGTGTGGAATATACACTGTTGGCCAGTTCAGGTCCCTGAAATGTCTCTGTTCCCACGCCTGCTTGCTGGCAGAGCACGAAACTCTAACCAGTCCTTAATTCAGGGCAAACACTGCTCAGCAACAGCCAAAAGCATCAGTGTGCTATCAACATTATTTTTGTACTGATTCCAAAGCCCAGCTCTCTACCTACTGCTGAGAATAAAGGAAGACTCTCCCAGCCAAAACCAGGACACACCTGAACTTAAATTCTTTTCCCAAACTTCACAAAAACAAATACTACTTTGGAACAGTTGTTTTGTTTTGGTTTTTTGTCCAGGTTTTTACTTGCTAGTTAATCTCAGAGTTTTGAAAGACATCCTGAAATGTGCCATTATCCTAAGTTTGGAAAATATTTCCCTGCTCTAGAGGAACCTTTTTCATAAGTTAACTTTCAGTGTTACTTTCAATCACATGCTTGGTTTTTGGTTTTTTTTCTGGTCTTCACTGATGAAAGAAAAAGTGTAGAAAAATGATAAATTGTCCTCAAAACAATTTATTTCCCTAGTGTCTTAACTGCCAACTCAAAAAATATGTGCCTGAAAGTATGTCCAAGAGGAACACATTTTTTTTTCAGTTTTAACAGCTGTAATTAACAAACAAGAACAACTGCTAATCTGAAATACTAAGCTGGGAAAACCCATTTCTTTTTGCAGTTGTTAAATGAACATAGGAAAAAAATACGCTGAGAAAAGCTGAAGTTTTCATTATTTGAAACTGAACTATGTCTCCACAGCAATTAGTTCTTACACTAACACAGACAATTTGTTCCATAAGTAAGCCTGGCTTTTTTTTTTTTCTTAGAAGGTGGTGGAGAAGAGTGGGAAACTGAAATAATCAATGCGTCTTACTATAGATGCAAGACTTCATAACCATTGTGCGGCTCCCAGTGCACTTCAAAAAAGGGCTTTGGTTTAATATGCACAAAGACACAGCTACCAAAAAGACTATGAAAAAGCCTTATCTACAATAGATCCAGAAACTCAGAAGACAGGGAAGAATTGACATTACAAATCCCATTCTGTTTTAGTAAATTCTGCTAAATGGCTGAAATAAGCAAAGGTAAAAACAAAGTAATTGCAGCAACCAGTCAATAGCGCAGAGATTTTGAAGATAATACGGCTGTGTCCTTGATAACTGTGGGAATTAGTATATTTACAAAAAAAAATTAAAGGAATCCTAAAACGAAATACAGTATCTGAGCCCTCTTAGTTATTTTCTATTTACTGTGAATTAAAGTATTACGTCACTAAAACCACAGCCTTGCATAGTTTTCTCCTGTGGTGTTCTACAGCTTCCTATTGCCACTCTGTCTTGACATACTCCAGGAAGAAAAATTCCATAGAGAACAGTATAATAAATATAGCCTTCTGAGTTGTACACAGAAAACCACAATGGCAGTCTGGCAAGTTTTCACAGCCAAGAGCTGCCAGTTGAAGTACCACGATAAAAGAATATAAAATGCAGATATAATTTATAGAAAATAAATACATGCAGCTAGAAAGTTCCTTGCATGTATTTTAAGGTCTTGCTTCTGTAACACTAGCTGCTTAAATACGTAATGGACCAGCCATGAACCTGTCAGAACATCTGCAGCTTGAAGTCTTATTACTTACCACTCAGCTTGTGGAGGCTGAGAGGAAGTATCTGCTTTCTGTAGGGACATCCAGGTCCCTATAATCCACATGACATCCTTGGAGTGAAAGAGCTTCAGGGTGTGCAGGTCACTTACACCACTACCCAAACTGAGGCAGACATCACTGAAACATACCTTCATTATTATAAATACTCTGCTCTAGTCTCACAGCACGGTCACCCTGGAAAGCAGTTATGCTGCAAGAACTTCAGGTTATGAGAGGTCTCCCTCACACACTAGCTTCCACTAGAATCAACATTTATTCAAACAGCTGGCCCAGGATCACTAAGATGTAACAGCAACATTTATCTACATACACCTTTTAAAGAGCAAACATTGTAAGATACACCAAACTGGCAGCCTGGGACTCCCAGTGTGGAAGCAAAGAGCCCTACCTTAGCCAAAAGCACACACATCAAAGACAGTCCACATCACTAGAGGACCAATGCCACATCACTAGAGGATCAATGCTTTCACAGGCTTCTTGTAAGTTATGGCAACCACTGACAGAAGTGAATGGTAATCTGTTTGCAGAAAAGTGCAAGAGGATGTATATTGTAATTATCTCCATCAAAAAGCACAGTGTTTGCTGAAAAGCAGAATGATTTAGTGTTCAGAAAGGTCCCTAATTATATTTAGTCAAATAAAAAGAGTTAAATTTTTAAAACATCAAGTTCTTGCTTATACTATATATCAACACATTAATTCAGATTAATATATGATGAATAATCTTTTTTAAAACAGCTTGTTTCCATAAAGTTGCTGCTATGAGTGAATCCATGGCAAGTTTAGTCAAACAGGTCTTTTCTACCTCTTTTACTTGTAAAAACAAAGCCTGTGAACTTCTGAAAGGTCAAAACAGTATAATGTCTGCATAACAGTGAAAGTCATATGAAAGTACAAAGACAAAGTGCTATCTTGAGTAACAGAAGTTGAAACAACTTCCTTCATCCTCACCTGTTTACATGACTCATTTCCAGGAGACATGTGAAGTGCAATAAATTATTAAGGTACAGTAAATGCTGCTAAATACTTTTTAGTAATATTAAATAGCAATCAGAAGTATAAAACACCACAAAATTGCCTGGGTTGGAAGAAACCTTAAAGACCATTTAGTTACAACCCCTCAGCAGATTTAAGATGTTAGCTGTGCTCTGGATCCAGACATAAGGTTTGTTTGAATCTTAATAAATGATAAAGTTCAAAATCACTTTATCAACTTTGTGCCATAACTCACCAAGTCCCTAGGCGACATCAGAAACTGCATTTTAACATCTGCAGAGCTCAAAACAAACTTGAAAATTCAAAAGATGATTTTAAAATCAACCCTCCCTCTCCCCGGAAGATCTATGCTTCAAGGTCTTGAGCAAGATGTTCCAGAGAGCACTTAGTCATGACAGATAAATATGTATAAACTAATATAAATAGAAATTTGCCTCCAATCCCATTTGGCTTCTATTCTTAATTTCACATTTTAGTCAAGTTTTGCACAACACATTCTACTGGCAAGACACAGTTTTCCAGGCAGCACTGTTTGTCCACAACCCTGCCTCAATCAGAAATTGTCAGGCTGATAAAAACTCACTCATCTCAGCACACCACCTAGCAGCAGCTAGCAAGTACCTGTGCGTATCACAGACTCAGCACACCACAAAAAGCAGGCAGCTTCAACTAGTTCTTGCTTTAGCTGCCAAATTATTCCATTCTCCAGCCAAGCGCACAAAACCCTGCAAAAACAGCTGATGCATTAGAGTGATATAGAACTGCAAGCATCAAACACTTTGGGAGTAAAGGCTAACAAGGAAAAAGAGCTGAGGAGTTTAACAAAGATAGCAAGCCTCTCTTGAAACATGATGAAGTTGTTGTGCTCTGTTCATTCATGTAGTCCTCTCCATACCAGGCATTTATACTACATGAGCAAGTACCTGAAATTCCAGCTACTCATTGCCCTACCAGACTCAATTTTTTTTTATAATTTTTTTATTTATGTCATAGGAATGCTTAAAACTTTCTACGCTGTAAATAAACTAAGCCCCTCCACAGATATACCACACCATCTCCATCTCCTCCTGCTTCCTCCGTGATGTAAAAAAACCCCCCAAACCTACTTTGTATGTAGGATCCACCTATTTTGTTTCCTACCTTATCTTCAAGGCAGTAGTAAGCCTCAAATTCAGACCCCCAGATTAAAGAACAATCACATTTTTTCCCCATCTTCCTGTAAGGTTAGTTTAGACACCCTAAAATTACACTTCCATTAAGGGAAGTGAAAGATTTAGAGCTGGAGAGAAAGCTAAGACTGCTCAGAGCAACAGTGACAAAATACTTGAAAGAAACTGGCAGCCCAGGCTCCACTGAAATCACTTTCAAAGTCAGGAGTTTTAGATATGTAGTAGCACTGACAAGGCATAAGGTTTCCCACAGCTCTGCCCTTGCCAGACACTAACATTTACAATGTTATGATAAAAGGAGTGAACACTACAGTGCTTAACAAGTTTTACATGCTCTAGATTCAAGCAGTCAGTCAGTTAACACACTTTGTATTGCTTCCACTGAGGACACAAATTACCAAAAGACTGCTGTACAAGTCACAGCAAGTGGAAGAGCCATTTCTAAGAGATCAATGTTTCAGCCATGCTCTGCTGAAACAGGCCACTTGTCCCTCAGAAAAGAAAATCCTTTTCAAAGTCATGGCCTCAGCTGTTTGGGCTGACTATAATTCAGCATTGTGACAAGTGTTTCCTCTGACCCTGCACTAGAGGAGACTGAGTGCTCCATAACCAAGGATCTGGCCAAGCAGAGTCCTTCCCAACACTGCACTGACTATATGATATACATGGCCCACACTGAATTGTGACCAGTGTTACCACTGTGAACACAAGCTCTGCCTGACAACATCATGTCCAGCTCTATATACTTCTTTCTATTTCTATGACCAACTCAGAATCCTTTGCATTTATTGCCATGGTACTTCAATGAAGACCAAAAACATGCATGAGAACTAAAACTCTCTGTACAAACTTTAACTGCAAACATACTGACAGTTGCTTCAACAATTTTATGGAAGTGTTCAACTTTCAGGCAGTTTTTCTGGAACTACAGTTCTAGACATCTCAATCATGTGCTGCATTTTACATCTTCACTTTGTGCAACACAGGAATGATAGAATACTTCCAAGTATCTGAGAAACTACTATCTTCAAGAGGACAAGATGAAATCTACAAAATTAAGCAAGATATCCTGTTAGCTTTAGTCTTAAGGAAACAGGTGTAGGAGACAGAAATGTGATCCTTTCTCTACAAGAGTATCCATCACAGTACTGTAGACTAGACTACAGTACTCTGGATTGTATTCTAGACTGCAAAGCCTAGACAGCCTATGAAATTTTTAAAGGGCTCACATAGACATGACTTGAAAAATTTTACTCCCTGAGCCTAAATAAACATAAATAAACATCACCACACCATAATAAACATCACCACAATGTGACAGATAGTTGCCAGCCACAAGACAAACAAGAACCCAGATTTGTTTGAAAAAGGTATGTAAGAGGATCAGACTTTCAACCAGTAAATAAGCTCCACAGTGGCAGCTGAATCAAGTGTGGAAAAAATGCCAGGTAACAGTGATCAGCAGGACATCCTAAAGTGGATTTACTCTTGATCTTCAAGCAGAGATGATAGAAGGCAGCAGGAATTGATGAAGTCTTCAAGTGCAGAGCACCTGTCTCCTTGTACTAAAGGCAAAAGTATTACCAGAGTTTCACACCTCATACACAAGTCTATGAATGTGAAATACAGTCCCAGACTAGCTCTCTAAGCACATCCTGCCTCACTTTCTAGACAGAACAAGCATTTGCTAAACTGAAAATTAAATCCATACATAAGCATTATTGGTTGTTCAAACACAGTGAAAGAGACAAGAAATCCAGCCCTATTCATGAGCAGGTTCCCTTCTAAAGAAAAAAAAAACTTGTTGATTTTATGAGCATACGATTATTTTAATAAGAGAACAGTACGGGAGCTTTGAAGCCAAGAAAACCAATACTTTTCCAAATTTAAGACATCTGAGTTAGCTGCTTTCTGAAATTAAGGAGTCTATATTCCATGAGTTTCAGTTTGGCTAACAATGCCACTAGCACAATTGAAACTGGGAGATTATTCTACAATGTGAAAATTAAGCATTAATCTTCCACATGTACAATTGAAATTGTACTGCGGACAGCGGGAATTAAAAGAATTCAGTACCTTTTTTTTTTTTTTTTAAGGAGACTACAGTCACATTTTACCTATATTCAACTTTCAGAAAAGTAGGTCTAGAAAATATTTACCATACTACGGTATCTCTTACTTTTTAAGTGCTAGCTATTACTGTTTCTTTTATTTTTTCAAAAGCTGCTAAATCCATCTATCTTGTGCAAGCAGAAAGCATGGGCTCTTTAAAGTGCTTCACCAGGGGCAGCTCCAGCAATTAAATTTCATCCCATTTTATCCTCTTCCCTAACATCTTGAGTATTTTTATCTTATTTTTTGTAACCGTACACGCTTAACATTAGATTACATAAAAGGTTATCATTATATGACAAATGTTATCTCTCTTGCCTTTAATATGTAGAAGCACTTAAATTAAACTAAAGAGCTATCTGAAGCGGCTGACTGGAATTCAGTTATGTTGCTCTCGAGACCAGGGTCTCCTACCTATTGTACAAGCAAAATCAACTTATGCGGTAGTTTTGCAGTTTGTATTGACATATATCTGCATTAGTCAAAAGCACGTAAGAGTTAACACAGACTCTAAAATATCTAGGCACAATGACTCATTCCTGACAGATTCTCTGGTTAGCAAGTGAAGACAAAGTGACGTTCATGACCCACTTATCAGATGCTGTTGTCAGTGGGATTCTCACATGAAGAGAGACTCTTGTTCAGCACCCTTTAGAATCTTCAATACTACCAACATTTAATTTATTTACCTTCGGTAAAACAGCATAACAGCAATCAGCTACTTTAATTCTTACAGATAACACCTGAAATAGTTTTCTGCCAATAGAGAAAGCAGACTTCACTTCAGCTACTAATGCCACCCCAACAGAAAGTTCCGCCCATGAAGTGCATGCTTGGAGATGACCATCAGCTTTTTACCTTATTCACAAGTAAATCCCTAGCTAAAAATCAATAAAATAATCAGGACTTGGACTTCAAACTGCCCACATGAAATTAGTAAATGAACTCCAGGGTGCCTCCTTCCCCTCAAACAGGTTCTCCAGAGGAAAAAACACAGAAGGCCTTCAAGTTCAACTCCTCTCAGTCCTAGAGTGTGCAGACAGCTTCAAGGAAATGGGGCACTTTCACCTCTAGTGGGAGGTTCGCCTGCCCATGGCAGGGAGGTTGGAATGAGGTGCTTATTAATGTACCATCCAACTGAAACCATTCTGCTATTCTACAATAAAGAAAGTGCACGTCAGTGTCGCAGATGTGATCACAGAGTGAGTACTAAATAACAGGGTGGGAGACAACTTGGCTTAAATTCATCGGATGCCAATGAGTATTTGGGTCAAGATGACAGTGGCTGGCCATGATCTCTCTGTATTTTAACACATGGCACTGCCAACCCAGTGATCCTGGCAGGAGTAACTCTGACTTTCAGAACTGTGTTTCTAACTGGGCACAGCTGCAGAAATCACACTTCACACACAGCCCCACCAGATACCCTCTGGGGCAAACAAGCTGATCTCTGTCCCAGTGGGCTGTGGGCTTTGGTTACTTCCTTGCCCACCAGTGGCAGTGGCCATGAAGTGAAACGCAGTCTTTGACATTGAGCTTGCATGGAACCATTCCAAGCCAAGAATAGGACTGGATTGGCCCATGTGTGTTGCCACAAACTCCATTCTGTTTGCAAACTAGCAGGCACAGAGTGGTGTAGACACAAGCCTTTACAGACCTTGGTGATACCATAAGTGTAGAAGTGTACTTCCTTCTGCACTACCCTAATCTTATTTAAAGATACTCACCAAGTAACTAGCACTCATGACAGTTCATTTAAGACAGACAAAAAAATATTACATTTTAACAGAAGAATTAAACCAATAAAAGTCTGAAATTCATGCCATATGAATTTCACAGAACCTGGTAACAATCCTTCTTCAGAATTTAGAAGGAAAAGAAAAATTTGCTTTTCAAAACTCTCTGAAGAAAATCTGAAAATAAGTAAGAACAGGACTGAAAGTCAAGAGCTTTCTCCTAAGCATCTATAAACACAAGGTTATCTTGCTCCAGGCTACTTAAATCAGAAGCATTGCTCCCAATGAAGCTGCAAGGTCAGACACCATACTTCTCAATCTCACTTATAATCCTAAAACCTTTTGGCAAGATTGATGCAGCATTTTTGCTGGCAGTTGAAAGTGTATCTCAAAGCTGAGGATCTGCTCTCTGATAAAGTAGAAAAACTATTTATCTCCAATAATTTCAACACTGGAGTTCTTTACTACTGAGGATGTAATTTAAATTCAGGATCCTTCTCAGGCATCACTTCATGCTATAAAGGAAACATCACACCTTGAAACAAGAGGTCTACAATTAAGTCCAGTTCCATTCCCAGGTATGAAATATTTTGAAACTATGTAGCAGCAACAGTGTGCTTCTGGTATACAGAACATCAGACCCATCATGTAAGGAAGTGGACAATTTGAACATTTATCATGAGGTCCTTGAGGGTTATTTCTGTGGGCCTGAAGTAGCAGCCTTTGAGGTTATTCCTAAGCAACTTCGATAAGGAGGTTAAACATGCTGAACATGTGAGACACACAAGACAGAGAAAAACCATCTTTGAATAGCCATCCCACTAACTGATGAAGTACCAGTTACATCTTTCCACTCCCAGAAAAAGAGGTCAGGAAACACCTAAGGAAGGGACCTTTTGTTTCAAAGCATTGAAGTCATTATCTACAAATAAAATATGCTTGTTTTCCCCATCAACTAGATTTCACCTGAAGACAGCAAGCTGTGGCGTCAGCCCCATCTGGTTACTTTGGCATCCCCAAGAATATTCAGTCATCTTCACACTGAAGAGCAAAGATTGCTTGAAGGTTTGGTCAGGCCAGATGAACTAAAAGCAGTGATTTCAGTATCTCAGATTACCATGCTGAAGGAGGGTGCTTCAAAGATTTACCCACTCCACTACCTAATGTCTTAAGAACAAGCCATCTGCTGTGGGAAGATGTGTGGGTTATTCAGAGCCATAAGGGAAACCAACCACACTCAGCCAACAGAAGTCAGCCAGAGACTGCTCAATAAGAAGGAAGCCAAAGAGCATAAACAGATAAACGGATACAAGTGTGCTAAAGAAACTGTTCCAGGGCTGCAATTCAAAAGCAGCTTAACCTGTGAAGTAAGATAATCTGCCCCTTTTCCAAGGTACAAACTTCATTAGCTGCATCCCTGAAAAGAAGCAGCTTTGCATCAACAAGCACCGAAGTCTAACTTCAATGAGGCTGAATTACAATTCAGGAAACTTTGTATAAATATCTGCCTTTCCAGACATGAATCTTCTTTCCTAGTACCCTGAAGTCCAGGTTTAAACGTGCTGTTAGCATTTATAGCACTCAAAGTAACCCAAATTAAATGCAAATAAATATGCTTAATTTTGGGGCATATAACTAAAAAAAATTATTAATATAAGTTCCTTCTGACTAGCATTGGTTCATTCTGCCTTTATTCTATTACTTAGGAGAATTGCAGAATACCATCTGAGAGTTTGCTGTTTGGAAAAATGAAAAGATACAGAAAACTCCAAAACCAACATACCTGTTATTTTGTCCCTGACAAGCTTGCAGGATTCTATCTCCCCAATGCTGCCAAAAAGACTCTTCAGTTCCTCTTGTGTCATGTTTTGTGGAAGGTAGTTGACTATTAAATTGGTCTTGCTGTCTTCTGTGTTCCCAGAATCAACTGGTGACGAGCAATTGTTTATGGTGGCTGAACCATGGGCTGTGTTATTACAAGTTGGTCCATTAGACAGTTGTGTTTCCATGGCAGCAATTACCTGCTGAAAAGAACAGATAACAAGAACCATCAAAATTCATATTTCAGTATCTAGTAGTAGAGTCCAAACAAGAACCTAAAAGACCTGTCACTATGCAGAAATGGTATTGCCAAGGCCACATACTGCCTCTACATGCAAGAAAAAACCCAAACACCAGTACAGAAGGGCATTAAACTGTTAGTCAAGTCAATACTTTAAAACCTTGTAACAAATAAACTGTATGTTCTACAAGTTCACTAAATGAAATCAGCATTCAAAGCTTAGTTTCCATTCTCTGCCATTCCTCCAATTTAGGGGAATCACAGCCTTTCTATTACACAAGTTACCAAATAAAACTGCCCTGTTGCAAGAGTAATCATTTCTGTTAACTTACAACTGGTTACTGAAATAACATGAAATGTAGTTTTTAATGAAGCAGTATTTGAATATTTACAAAAAGAGGTGGGCATTAAATGTATCCAGAGAGTACTTCTCACAAGAAATAGCAGAGATCAAGGTTAGTATTTTAAAGAGGTACTTAGAGGATATATTAATTAGCTGGGATGGAGAATATACTCTTTTACAACAATCATGTCAAATTTTTTTCACCACAGGTTGGAATCAGGCTTCTAGGTGCTTTTACTGGACTGACATTTTCTTACTATTTCTTCCCTCACCTGAACTATGAGAAGAGTTAAATTTGAATCTTGATCTTAATGTACTTTTGGACCACTCCAGAATACTCTGTGCCTGGGAGACCACAGAACTGATCCTCCTAGAACCTGTGCTAAGGCAGATGGTGAACAGGAAGTGATCTGAGACAGCCAACATGGCTTCACCAAGGACAAGTCCTGTCAGACCAACTAAGTGGCCTTTCTGTGATGAAGTGACTCTATCAGTGGACAAGGGAAGGGCTACAGATGTTATCTATCTAGACTTATGTAAAGCCTTTGACACAATCCCCTACAATCACGATTTCACATCTTTATCTCTAAAATGGATAAGAAAGGGATTGGATGGTTGCATCCAGAGGTGGTAGTCAATAGCTCAGTCTTGACAGACATCAGTGACAAGCGGTGTCTCTCAGGGGTCCATACTGGGACCAGTGCTATTCAATTTCTTCACTAATAACATAGACAAATGGATCAGGAGCACCCTCTCCAAGTTTGCTGATGACCCCAAGGTAAGTGGTGCTGCTGACACTCCTGAAGTTCAGGATGTCATCCAGGGGGACCTGGACAGGCTTGAAAAATGGGGACCATGGAAATCTCATGAGATTTAAAAAGACCAGGTTCAAGGTGGTTGCACATGGGTCGGGATACTCCCAGTACCAGCACAGGCTGGGGGATGAACAGATGGGGAGCAGCCCTGTGAGAAGGGCTGGGGGTGCTCCTGGACATGACCTGGCCATGAGCACTCACAGCCCAGAAAGCCAAATGTGTCCGGGGCTGCATCTAAAGCAGCGTGGGCAGCAAGGGCAGGAGGGGATTCTGCTCCACCTGGAACCCTGCATCCAGCTCTGGGGCCCCAGCACAGGAAGGACATGGACCTGTTGGAGTGAGTTCAGAGGAGGGCCTGGATTAGAGGGACGGAGCACATCTCCTTTGACAAAATGCTGGGAGAATCAGGTTTGTTCAGCCTAGAAAAGACATGACTTTGGAGTAGCCTAATTGTGGCCTTTTAGTACCTGAAGGGATTTTACAAGAAAGAGGGAAAGAGACATTTTTGAAGAGCATGTAGTGACAGGAAAAAGGGGAACATCTTCAAATTGAAAGAGAGTAGGTTTTGATTACATATTAGGAAGAAATTTTTTACCATGAGGGTGATAAGGCACTTGCCCAGCGAGACTGTGGATGCCCCATCCCTCAAAATGTTCAAGGTCAGGTGGGATGGAGCTTAGAGCAACCTAATCTAGTGGAAGATGTCTCTGATCATGGCAAGTGTGTTAGAGACAGACAATCTCCAAGTACTTTCAACTCAAACCAGTCTGATTCTACTGTGTCTCACCCCAAAGTCACCGATTGTTTGACTGCAAGATGTAACATAAATAATTAGGAGGAGTCTGCTTGTACACAAGCACTTGTTCACAAGCTGCCACATGTAAAAAAGACACTCTGCCGCCTCAGTCAGTGACTGAATGGCAACAGCTGGTAAATGCAATGGATTTTTAATGGCATCTTAGTATCTAAGATTCAGGCAGCCTACCCTGTTTGGGACCAACTGTTTGGGACAACATGCAAGAGAAAATTATGTACATTAACTCTCCAGTAATACATATTTCAACACAAGAAGTTCACTAAAGAAATCCATCAATCACTGAAATTCAGCCTGATAATTAAACTGCTAAGAGGAGCTCTCACAAAAAAGCCTCTTGTAAAATCACAAACCAGCATCAGGATCTCTGATGGATTTGTCCTAACAGTTCTGTTTAAAGCACCATAGGCAATCAGTGCGTATCCAAACAGCTACTGAGGTGAACTGTGTTCAGGGACTGCTGAATAACTGAATTTCCTAAAAATATGAGAGGGGGTAAGTTGAGTTTCTTACTAGAAGTTCAACTTTTATATTCCTGGGAACACATTTCTGTGTTCTGTGTTTTGCATACAGAAGTATTTTCCAAGAGGTTACTTCAGCACAATGCAAAAAAAAGGGATACATCTATTAAGAGCACTCACTAGAAAAGCGTGATCTTGTTTCCCTGAAGAGCTGCAATGAGAACAACATTTTCTTCCTTGTGACAAACTCCAAGGAGCAACCTGCTTCTGACACTGATGAAATAAGTCCACTGAAAAGATGATAAAGTAGATTATCCCAATTCAGGATAATTTACTTTTCAAAACACTAGCATACCTGTTAAAGGTAGTAGTCACAAATGCTGTGCTCTGAGGCTCTGTAAGATTGCCTTTTTCCTTTATTTGTGCTTTATTCTCAAATTTGAAGTGTTCATTTATCAAAATTAGCAGGATTTAGCAAGGACAACAAACCATTCTCTCTTAATTGCACATTTATTTTCACATTCAGGTGGCAAGTATGGGATCCTAAGCCAACATTCAAGTGAACAGCTGCAGTAGCCTGTGTGTGCTGAAAATTACAGCATCTCTCAGCTATAGAACCATCTGCTCTGAATGAAGTGATACTAATATGTTTTACAAATAATGCATACCCCACTAATAGGCTAAAGAGAACTGTTCATAAAAGACAAAGCACTAAATAGTTTTCACTCAGAAAAATAGTTTGAGATAAATTCACAGTTTAAAAGAATCTTAGAATAGACTGGAAAATATAATTTTAAAATAGTAATCATAAAAACACAACTATACAGGTTTTCAAAGTTACTGCAAATTAGTATTCAGACCATACCAAAACCATTTTAGTACAATACTCCTCTTCAATTATCCACCGTGTATTTTAATTAGTACTAAACTCTAATTGACAATAGAAGAAAGGCAAGCTACTGCAGTGTAACTTGTACAGGAGATCACCATTTTACAGAAAAAGTTGTCTTGTTATGCCAGTGTGCTCTAGGCTCTCACAGAACAGGAACACACCCTACAGCCTATAATGAAACATATATGTGACTTAGCATTCCAAATAGAAGGTTAAAAGACTTTGGTATGGCCTCAGCACTATTAACAAGTAAAAAGTAGCCTACAGAATTTAAGAAAAGTCCCACAGACCCCAGTCCAAGGCTCTGCTGCCCACGAACCACTTCTAAGCAGAGAAGCCACATCACACAGTCTGACTGCCATGTTAGTTTGGAGTTGCCGTCTGCAATATGGACACAAAAAGTACTGTATGTTAGATTAGCAAGATAATGAAACAAATCAGTTTGTACAAATTTACAGTAATTGCATTTATATTCCCAGCACGTCCATGCAGTGTGGCTTAATTGGATTTGAGGCAATTCCAATCTAATCTTAACAAATTCAGTTGTAAAATTAATTTTCTTATGTGAAATAAGATGCTTATTTTTAAGAAGACTTAGAAGATAATGCAGTCTAGTTACCCCTGCATCTACCCTGAAAACTACCTTCAGTACCACACCATGCCTAAAAGAAACTGTATCACAAAACAAATGTTTAAACCTTCAAGACTGAAGAGGAAAGTAAGGAAATACAGTGAGTTTATTTTCTATCAGCACATAAGATGATCATGCACTACAGCTCCCTTTACAAGTCTTTCCCAGCCCACAGGAAAAAAAAATACACAAAGATGATAAAGTACTATGTTAGAATTAATTCCATTTTTAAAATCCTAGGTTTTAAAAATTAGGTAAATGAAAATCTTGTACAGATGGTATTCACTAAGCTTCCTTGCAACAGCTGTTTAAAAGTACCACTGCACATACAAGTGGCAGTAGAGTCAAGGATTTACCAAGTGGAATAACTGGAACAAAACATTCAAGTGCTTTTCATTAGAGTATTTTGGTAACCAAGAATATTGTTCTTTGTTTTAACTAAAACATCACTGAAAATCCAGTCAGAATTACATTGAACAATGCTTGGAGGATACCACAAAAGCTAAGAGGCCGTTTGCAGATGATTACAGTCATCTGGATGATTAGTCCAGATGTGAAATACAACCATAACAGGAATAAACAAAAAGGCTCCTGACCACTGCCACAGCTTGAGACTGCTGTTAGTAAAGAGGTCCTGCACACAGTTAGCAGATGAGGTAAGTCTAAACTTGATAAAAAAAAGACTTACGTTTCAGAAGGCTGCTGCATTTAGGGTTTGAAAAGATGTACTTCAAAACTTTTTCCATTTTAAAATGGTGCAAGTTACTATTCATGTCAGTTTGCTACCAAAATCCATATGCTTAGCTGACTTCATGTCTGGTCTTTGTTTCTAACTTAGGTTAATTATGACCTTCAATCACCTTTTTATGCAAAATACTGAAGCTTCGGTATCAAGTGCAAGTTTGCATGCCATTCTTTGTGGTCTCAACCCAAAACTAACACTAACAACTTCTCAAGCTCTCAACTGTTCATAGGCAAATACGTTTGATGAACTGCTTACTACATGAATAAAATCTGGAGGTCTCAACTGACTTCTCTGAAGTCCAGACAAGCATTATTAAGAAGACTGCTTTAAAATAGCAGTCTCCAACATTCCTGTCCTACAGATTATAGTGATGTGCACAAAATGATGAATTTGGATCTCTATGGCTCTCAGCAAAGCAGTGTGACCCCACAGACTGTTTGCTGTGAACCACAAGCTGTAGACAGACAACTTCAATAGAACAGCTTACTTGCTTGTAAGGAGTTCAGTGTACTAACTGGAGACTTCACTGTTCTCTTAAGCACTGCAGCATTTCTCAAAAAAAAGCCAAAAGCACCTGTCAGTTGAAGTATTTCCAGCTTGCATAACACATTTATCTTCATTGAAGCATTCTATACAGTACTTGCAATCAGTGTGCAAGTCAGTTCTCTGATTAAAAAAAAACATTATGTCTCAAAAACTTATTTTGCTCTACCAGTTCTTCTACCATTTTTATTACTTTCAAGGCTGTACAGACTGCTCTCTTACATCTATTTTGGAAAACTGGCATTCTTACCATTTAGTTTTCACTTCTATCTGACCTAAAAACAGTATTAAATATGGCTAATTACATTCTAGGAAAAAAAAGAGAAAGTTTTCTGAAATGAGTTTTCAGCTTTAACACTGTACTAAACCAGCAGATTAACACAGAATTTGAGCTGTGAGTTTTCTTCCACTCTCCCCCCAAAAATCCAAAAATTTTTTAAAATATTGAACTACTGAAGAATACCCAGTATCATTAAAAAAAAGCTGATTCATTTTGTGACTATTAGCCTCAGGGACAGTATTACACTTCAGGTTATTAAAATAGCTTAGAAATTACTGGATTCAAAACTTGTAAAACCATTATGTTCAGGAACAGGATTCTATACCTACTGAGCAAAAGTCTATCTTAAAATACATTCAGATTAAGAGGAGAACAATAAAGCCAAGTTGACTGAGTAAATCTGTTCTCTTTCTAATGCTGAAAGGAAGCAGAACTAAAGACACAGTTGCTCAGTTCAACAAATTGAGCGGTTCTCTTTAACATGCAGTGCATGGCAGCCATCTATCATTCTATAAATTTACTTTTTTTCATCAAGCACAGATAAGATTTTAAACCCAAATACTCTTAAACACTGTTTATGGCATTAACTGAATGCCAGTTTCTAATTAGCTGCAGTTCAAGCAAGTCATCAGTAAGGTTTGCCTAGCAGAGAAGCAAGTAGGCTTTTTTGTTTTTCAAGAGAAAAGACATCAGAAGTTCAAAAGCCATATGGTTTATGCAATTAGTTCTGGTTGCCATAGAACAGTTCCAATTATAACAGCAGATTTTTATATGAGAGCTTTAGAAAATATAGTGGAGCTAGCAAGATGAAGACTGGCTAAACAAAAGTCACAGTGTCCTACTAACGCTGCTTTCAAACATAGGTATTTTGGTGTGCAGTATACTCAACTATTCATGCTCAGCAGAAGATGCAAGCTGAGGCTGGATCCCAGCAGTGCTGAGACAGAGCCAAGGAGGTGACAAAACAGGTGAGCCTTCAACCACCATTACCACCTCATATGCAGATGCTAGGGAGAAACGTTTCATGCATCAGACTTCTGACTAAAGTCTTTCTATCACCTGTTTCAATTCATACTTGCTCATCCTGGTTATTGCTGGGTGGAAAATAATTTCACATAGGTTTTATATACATAATTTACTCATATTTATAGACGCTGCACTAAAAAGAATCACTGCACAGATGCCTGCCGCAATTACATTATCTACTTCTAAACAGTATTATCACATAAAGGTGATTACACACTGAATTTAAGGCAGCAGATACTAAACACATCTGCTTACTTCAATTATGTTATCACTTCACTGTTCAGAGGCAACCCAAGCTGGACTATGAGATGCCTCCAGCCTCAAAGTTCACAGCCGATACAAAGCCCTTGGTAAAGTCCTAAGAGATGTAAATGTGCTCCTGAAGATTCTCCTGAGGCTTACATACCACAAAACCTTCAGAGCAAGCCTTAATATTTTGTGTTTGGCCTTCCATCCCGTTTTCCAGTGTAAGGGAAGCATGTAATAGATACAACACATCACCATTTGGACAAGCAAATACTTCAGATTTTGGGTTTATAATACCAAACTGCAGAACAAGAACCACCTCTGGCTGCATACATTCTTCTTTACCTCTTCCAGACAGAAAGTCTAAACCAGAACTTTGTTCTCTGCTCGTAACAAAGTTGCTCTCCTTCCAGAGGATTTATTCCATCCACTTTGACTTACAATAGCCATTAATGCATTTTAACAAGGGTAAACTGTTTCTTGTATGTGGGAACTATTGCCAAACATGTTAAATTTTAAAAAAACCCATAATTATTTGAGGGCTCACTGAAACGTAAGACCTGGCACAATAGAGATACTGAATTTTGCTTTAAAAAGCACAACTCAGAAAACCAAATTTTTTTTTTAGGTATTAAAATTTTAAGTGCAGAGTTATTGATACTGGGAATAGATGCAATTCTTCATGCTTCCTCTTTAGTGATTTTTATCTTTACTAGAGTGTTAATTTGAAGGACTCCTTTTTTTCAAATGGTCAAGTACCTTAGAAGCATATACAAAAGCACAGTACTAATTTTTGCACTCTCAAAAGAGCTGTACAATAAGAGATAACAGAGACTGTTCAATCTAGCATATGCAAAAACTATTACACAGCTTGCTTGAACATCCCGAAGTCCTTTATGGATAAACACAAAGGCCAGAGGCATGTCTTTAGTTAAGAATCTTGCCAGTCAGAACAAAACACCACTCACTCTTAGTTTCCCTATAAGAAGGATAGCTGTCAAGGAGAGCTTAATGATTGCTCTGAGATTCACATATTAACAGAACATCTTGTGCTTGATGAGTCTGCACAAACAGGCTAAATACTTATTTCTTTGTCTCTGTTTTCACTTTTTGTTTAATTGTATAAACCACCACTCGCCCATTAGCAGCCCTCCCCACCTGCAGGTACATTCATTTGCTGTTCCCTCCATTACACTACTTAAGAATCTGCAGCACAAACTAGATCAGGGTATTGCTTGATGAGAACTCACGCAGGAGAAGAAGCCAGAAGAGCACCTCTTGATTTATGCTAAGTCATATGGAAGAACTTTGATAAAATAGATGAAAGACAAAAAACTTCACAGAAAACTTAGAACTTTTCAGATAATGAGATGGTCTCAAATCTTCAAGTAACTTAAAAAGTTACTAATGTAAACACCAGCAATTAAGATCAGAACGCACAAGCCCTTTGCAACAATAAAAAGCAATTTTTAGCCTCTCAAAAGTGGCAGCTTAGAAGGGGAACCTTTTCACAGATTCTTCAGTGAATTATTAAAGAGTAATACCACTTTACATTTCTACATCTTGACCTTAAAGTCAGGATGAGTTGAAATAACTGAAGAAAATGAAGATGGTTATAAAAAAAGTCATATGAATTTTAGGGAAAAGGATGTATTTCAGCCCCGCGACTGCTGCTGCAGAAGTTAATTTGCAGAAGCTTTCATCAAGAAAGAAGAGGCACCCGAAGCAGATCTGCCTATTCCAGGTAAGTAGTGAGAAGACAACTGAAAAACTGCGGACAGTTGAACAAGAAACAGGTATTTGTAGAAGCATGAAAGAGCTTAATAGTGCTGGTAACCACAGGGAAAAGGACAGAAGCAACAAAGTGCAAATTATCTATGGAATGTAAGTATTTGTAGGAACACTAAAAATGTATACACAGATCTTCACCCAGTATGAAATGCTTTTGGAAACTCTTAACATTTCTGCAAAATACTTAAGAGTATTAGTATACTCTGAAGAATGCCCTACTAAAGCTAGTATGCATTAGGAATGAAGCAAACACTTGCGAGGGGGTCTGAAAAAATAATTCAGGTACAACAAGGCAAGAACATTGCTTGGCAATGGACTAATCTACAGAAAATAAATTTTCTCTTCTGACTGAAATTACTGATTATCCTACCAGCTGGGGTAAAGGGAAGGAAACACACACGGTAACTTAAGTTATCCTAGAACCCATATTGGAAAGATCAACTCTAACAGTCTTCTGTAAAGGAAACAAGCACCTCCATTCCACTAAGGGATCAGCTCAAGTGAGACTCCAATAAACTATAACTGTTTTTATTTTCCTAATTATTCAGGTCAATTTAGACACACAACTACTTCTACCAACATACCTAACTCCCTGAGCAAGACAGCATCAACAGGCATTACTAATTAGCTCATACACAAGAAAAAAACAACGCCAAAACTCAGCACAAAATTATACTTTTTACTTGTATTGCCCTCTTTCATATAAAAAAAGCTCAAAGCCCGCTAAGGAAAAATTATTACTTTGGTTATATTTGAAATCTTAACTAAATGTCAAGTTGGGACTGTTTGAACACAGCCAATATAGATGTTCAGAAAGAGTTTCACTAAAATGATGAACACAAAAACACAAACAGCTATTCAGATCTCAAATAAGCTGTGAACAATTCCAATACTTGAACAATACTTTAAATAAGACTGATTTTTAACAGGAATGATTTTTCAAGTGCACTCTACCAGCCACAAAATCTTGCCAACTATGTTTACTGCTCCTATTTGCTGTCCCAGTCTCCTGTGTTATCTCTCCCAGCCTTCTAGCAAAATGCTATCCAAGGCAATACGGCTCTGTCAAAATGCATATGTATTCTTCAAGAGGTAACTGCATCTTATTGCAGACATTTCCCTTCAGCCTCAGACATCTGCAGTCCTCTCAAGCCTACTAACACAAGAAAACACAAGATTCAGTGGGGTGAAAGGAGACAACTTGAAGACTCTTCAAATATAGTAACTTGATAGGCTGAAGGCTTTCAAAGTCAACATCCACTTGAACTGGCTAGGATGCCTACTTCAATTTTTCAGCATTTACCTCAGTATTCCAGCTGGGCCACGTAAAACTCTCCCCCCTTTCAAACTGCAGTTACATCCTTCTTTCCCACTGCCAATCCAAAAGCTGATGTTTACCAACAGAGAGGAACAGGAAGCAAACCAAGTTAGTCTGACTGCAGAGGAATACAAATCAAAGAAAAGATCATCTTCTAATCAAGAAAGCATGTGTCACCTTCAAGGCCACACACTACTCCATTTACTCTTTGGTGCATCTTCCTGAAGGACAACATGGTATTCTCCCTCATGCACTCAGCTTTCTTCACTGCAACAGAGCCCCATGATGGATGACAGGATTCATCTTCCAGGGTAAGGGTGACAAGGTTAGATGAACAGTTCTCTTGTCCTGGCTTTTAATGGCAGTACTCCTTGCTCAAAGCTCAGTGGTGAACTGGAGAGATGGTTAGGCCCAAAATGCACACCCATCACAGACATTCCATCAGAGGGTACACCTCAGCAGATCCACAGGGCATGAATCTGGTATCTCCACCACAGCCTTCAAACTGCTGATCTGCCTTCAGGAGAGTTTTTGCTCTCTCACAGGGAACTTTTAGCTCAAATGTAGATTTAGACAAGAGAAAAGCTGCATGACTAAACATCCCTATCCCTTAAACCCTCATGTATACTGCTAGTTAGCTCAAAAAATTACATCCTTAACACCATACAAAGAGGGGGAAAATGCAAGCAGCTCCAAGTCAGAAATCAGTAATTGCCATGCCCTTCCCTTTCTCTATAACCATCTTTACAAGCACTATCGAAGTTGTATCAGGCTGGGCAGCAACACGATGCCTACACACTCAGATGTCTCCATAAGCCCAGATCATCACTGGCCTGACAGACTGACACATCACAGCATCCCTTTTTCAGCTCCGAAAGTCACGACAAGCAAAGCTTATATGCAACACAAAAAGTATTCAAACAAAACTGAAACATGCACCATTATGTACACATAGAATCAAGTCATTTTTGTACAGGAAATATAATTCTTCCATGGAGGAAACCTTCTGGGGCTTCATAAAGACAACAGCTCAACTATCAACACAGGGTAAGATGTACTGGGATTTGCCAATATCTGTCTTCCAGGAGACACAACAGCAAACAAGATACCTGAACAGCCTTGGAAATTATGCTCAAAATTGCTTAAATGGCCTAGGATCACATCTTAGAGATTCATTATTATTCAAATAATAAATACTTGCTTTCATTCTTTGGCGAAGGGCCTCAAAGTAACATAGAAAGCAAATAACAGGGACTTGTGGCACCAACTGACTTGACCTGCCGCCTTTTTTTTTTTT
>NW_024529377.1:2026500-2056556 GCF_017590135.1 Pyrgilauda ruficollis
TCCCCCCCCACCCCCCAAGCTGGGCCTGAGGGGTTGGAAGAACAGAAGGAAACACTATTCAAACTGAAACACTTCCAGTCAGCATACTCTGCCCTCTTCAGTCAAGGTAAGATGAGATTTGTAACCTACAGTTACAAGGCTTCTATTTCATGACTTCTTTAAAAAAAGATGCCAAATCAGCAGATGAAGACCTCAACAAGCCATTCTTGTTAAGAACCCATAGCGAACTGATATGAAAACACATGACCAAGGCCAGTTTACTCTCAAAATCTACTATGGATAAAGATTGACTATTCAGTCTCCAAGAAGTGTTCTTAGTGGTCTCAAGTCAATAATCACATCTTTTAGTTACAAAGCCAAGCTTAACTAGAGCTACGATTTGTCCCATCCTGCCACACCTGGATTAAGTAGTCACTGGAACAGGTTCCATGAAATCAGTACAAAGCCTATACCAGATCAACAGAACTTTCATTTCTTAATCCTAATATACCATGAGTAATGAATAATGCAATACAGATATAACATGACAGACCCATATGCTGTGCTGTCTTGCATGCAGAAATCTTTATTTCTATAATCCAACTAAAAATGCAGAGCAATGAATATTTAAAAGATTTGCTAGTTTAAAATACTCTTGCTTTCAGTCACCACAGAAACCTTACCCAGGTCTAAAGGTTTCTGACCTCTGGGGATGGGAATTCTTGTGCAAACATGAATTCAAGAAAGAGTAGCCAAAATGTCAGAACCTCTTGCTGAAACTGTCAATAATTTAATACATCATCCTTAATACTGGTAATCAGATTTTCCTACTATTCTATCCATAAATATGAAGCTTCTGGGACCACTTGGCTTCCACATGCTCTAGTTCTTTCTTCTAACCTTTTCATCTCAGCTAGTTGAATCTAGCTTGTCTCCCACTCCCAGTTTTCTCCAGTAATACAAGTACCATTAAACTATGTATCACTAAATTGCCTTAATATACCTCTGCTCCTTACATGGGCTAACCCACATATTTTGACTCTCATGCTTTATTTTTTCATGTATTATTCTATACTCTATCTTATACAAACCTATTAAAACTACAATTTGATATATTTATACCTGACATTTCTATCATCTGTGTCTTAACATTATATATACATATTACTGAAATCTAAATTTTGTAACAAAATCTAGATTAGGCAATTTTCTTTCAAATTAGTTTCAAAAAGATGACTTCACTTCGATATTTATTGCTGCATAAAAAAACCCTGAGGTAATACTCCTTGTCAACATAAAACTAATTATGTGCCTATTTCAACAGCAAGAGAAACATAGCCACAGAAGTATGCCACTATAACAGAGTTCCCAAATACTTGAAATCATATCTTCAACAATTTATTTTATCCCCCTGTGTACATCTTCAAGTTTCAATATCAAAGGAAAATCAAGAGAATTGTTTGTGAAAGAGATGGTAAGAAGTCTTGTAAGACAGCATGACAGCATAAATGAAGTCAAATCAACAGCACACAGCTCTGAATAAACTTCAACTTTTCCGCCCTCTATCAATGCATATCAAGTTCTACAAAGTCACCTATGCCCCAAAAATCTTGCTGTAGTACACACTGGAGCAAAAAGAAAGAGCTTGGAAAGGGACACATAGCATTAAACCAAAAAATTACTTTGAGAACATCAACAGCTGAAAAATATGATACTGGTGCCATTTGACTTAAAATATGCTTGCTTTCTATATGGGCTAACCTGCTTATTTTTACTATCATTTCACTACAGAAATGCACTAAATCTAAAAAACTGCAGGAAGCCTTCTGCTTTCACCCAGAACACATGTTTGAGATAAGAAAGTTAAGTCTTAGTTTCTCTAGCATCCCATATAAGAGACCTGTCAAATCACATTATTTGTCATGGCACCCAAAGGCTGACTTCTCAAGTCTTGAAGAATATCTCAGAATAAACTAGATGTATTTCATACTGCAACATATGCTCTAATATGGGGAGAAGAACCCAAGTTTGGACATTTTAGCCTTTGTTTCATAATGAAGCTGACTTCCAAAACAGCGACGTTTCACTTCCATGAGCTGAACATTATGCATGGGCAGCTGTCTTGTGCACAGGAATCAATAAGTTAATGAAGACTGTTTCAGAAACACTATGCATCTTCCCTCCTCGCACTTTATCCTGCAAAAAATGACGGTGATTTACACTGCATCACCTAAACTATAGAGTACTTACATCTTTACTTCACCAGGAAAATCAAGAATGTGTTTTACTATAGCAGGGAAAAAAAGCCCCAAACATCAAAAGTAAGCCCTGATGACATGCTGAGAAGAACTCAACAGGCATCAGTGCTTTGGAGGAATCTGAATGAAGTGTTATAGTCAGTATTAAAAACCTTGTTGGTATCAGGCATGGGCAATCACTGTGCTACCTCATATATGCCCACTAAATATACACAGGAGTCCAAAACAGTTGAAAAGATGAAAGTTACACTATTTACATAGTTTGCTTTTGTCTGTAGGAGTTGAACTCCCTTACATGCCACTGTCAAAAAAGTGCCACCCAGATTACCCTGGAACAGATTCTTCACATTACAAAAGCAGAAGATGAGTTTGAAGAAATCTGTGCCACTGGATGTCAGCACATTCTAGCTTTAAAACAATGCATATCAGAAAGAAAAGTATTTAGTTCACACTCTTCAGCTGGACGACTCAATTTAAGCTTTTCTGCCCACAATTCAGGTGTAACTAAGAACATAAAAACAGGCATAAGAATCACCCACTTCTGGAAATGAAGTTGTAGTCAGGATAAGCAAAATTTTTAAGGAGTTAGTTTGTATGAAGCACTATATTGTCTCACAGCCATAAAGCCAGGACTCTTCCTTCTTCACACTGCAGGTAACTACTTTCCACCAATTTCCTAAACAAAGACCAGCACCTCTAAGTCCATCAACCCTGGTATTTACAACTCACACATCTCTGACTCAAAGATCAAAACTGTGTTTCATTATACAGATACAATATTAAAGAAGACATGATTGTTAGGCTCTTTTTAAACCAACAAGTCAAACAGGATTTTTATCTACTTAATTCACTCTGCAAATATTTTATACTATTCTATATTAAATGTAGCTTTCAGTCAATGTTCAATTTTAGCCTTCAGAAGTTTATACTTTGCTTTGATTTTGGATAAAATACTAGAAGAGTGAGTTCCTAGAAGCATCAATAAAGAAAAAAGGAATTTTAGCTCTCCTTACTGCATGAATACTGTACAAAATGTAGTGACACGCAACCTGCAAGTCAGTTCTGCAAAACTGTTTCTCAGATAAGAGATGTCCAAGTGCCCAGATTTTGCTGAATTACAGCTCTTTTACTCTATGAAGGCAGAGCACATCAGGACTAGCTGCCTAAGGCTAACTGCAGCTGCACCAGCAGTAAATTATTTCAATTTCTCCTGACGAAGCCAAAGCCCATAACATGAACAGGTGCACTCTTCACTGGGTTAAGAACTGTCTGGATGGTCTGGCCCACAGAGGGCAAAGGAGCTGGCGAAGGGTCTGTAGAATAAGTTTTATGAGGAGTGATGAAGGAGTTCTGGTTTATTCTGGAAAAAGAAGGCTCAGGGGAGACCTTACCACTCTCCGTAACTACCTGTAAAGTAGCTGTAGCCAGGTGCGGGGGTCAGTCTCTTCTTCCAGACAACCGGCAAAAGGACAAGAGAAAATGGTCTTAAGTTGGGCCAGAAGAAGGCTCAGGACATCAGGAGGAAATGCTTCACTGAATGGATTGTTCTGCATTGGAATGGGCTGCCCAGGGAGGTGGTAGAGTTCACGATTGCTGCAAGTGCTCAAAAAATGACTGGATATGGCACTCAGTGCTACAGTTTAGTTTACATGGTCATCTCTGATCAAAGGCTGGACTCAACCTTGGAGGTCTCTTCCAACCTTAACAATTGTGAGAATTTTAGAAAATAAATGTTTAAAGAACACTGGTTTTAATCTTGTGACTGACAGAGCTAATTTAACCATACCAAAGCTCTGGAGCCTGATGTTGAAAAGACTTCTAAGAAGTCAGGGCGTGGAACGGTTGAAAAAGTTAAAGTCACAAAGTCTAATGTCACTTTATCTAATGTTTATAACACTGGAAGAGTCGAGGACAAAGGGAGGGTAAGATTGGGATACCACACAAGTAACAAAGAGCAACATTCTGACACTGAGGACCTGCCATCAAGCATGTCTTGACTGACTATGAAATGAGCTTTTAATATAGCAATTCTTCCACATTTGCAGAAAAAAAAAAAATAGACTATTGGTAACTTATCTCCCAAACTTACTGCAAATTCAAAGAAGAAAAACACTAGAGACTACATATACTTATTATAACCTCTGCCACAGAAGCGTGTACAAGTTTAGACTGCTTTCTTTACTAGACATTTTGAAAGGACATGCAACTGCTCTGTAAGAATTATTCTATTTGTATACAACAGCTTACTGAAAAATGGACTCAACATAAGCAATTATCAAATATCCTGTTAATTGTCTCAGCTGTGTCTGAACTCCCTGCAGAACAAAGAAGAACTGCTGAAGCAGGGTTTGGCACACATGTCTCCAAATAACCTCCACCAAACCTACAAAATCTCAGTAGGTTGTTAGAGGTTAAACAGTTGTAACAGAGAGGCTTGAAACAAATATAGCCAAGTGTTAGTCTTAATTTGCTGCATTTTTCACTGGTGTAACATCAATTTATTTATTGAGGGCTTTTTTAAACAGAGATCTAAAATGCACTCCACAGAGAGGAGAACACAAAATACCACTGTAACCATCCCTATCAAATTCAGAGAAAATAACTCCCTTTTCTTCAACATCTTTGGACAATGACAGCAGCTCTCATTTAAAGCCATATGACAACTTCACTGAGATAACAGCTAAAAATGTTTAGGCACAGAAAGTGCTTAAACACAGAAAGGTTCTCAGCTAGCAGAGGCTGTCCTCACAATAAAGACATCCCATATGGCAACTATTTTTAGACTGTTAAGTATCAGAGGTTAGAGAAATCACATGGTTGTCTCCAAACTACCAGTTCCTCAGCTGATTTTTCTCTCTCACATAAAGAAAAAGCAATTTGGGATAATTTTTAGAACTATCATAGCTCAAATTTGAAAACTGTGACCCCTTCTGAGTTTGTTTAGCTTCGTATTCTTGTATAACTACGTATTCTTTCCAGTAAGGGCCTGAAAAGAAAGCAAGCCTGTAACTTTTGACAAAAATACCTGAACATTCAAAGCAGATCAGCTGAGTTTACTTAACTTGGCTCTAAATCACTACAGCTGCATCTAATGAACAACAAAGAAAAGATTATTAGTGCAGTAAGTAACAGAGCTCAGTGGCTGAACACCCTCCAAGTTTCCATCATCCTTCAGTTGGCTGTGCTCAGATCGGCTACTGAACAACCTGTGTAGTACAGCTAACCATGCAAAACCAACAGACAATACCACCTAACCTACCTTTGTAATTTCTAGGATGCTTTATCAAGAGGGTATCAGGTAGGGTATGCTACCAGATATGTTCAAACAGTAAGCTGCTACCAGAGAATGTCTGCTTTCATTGATCCTTAAAGTACTCACCTGCTTTAAACACTGAGTGAGAGTTATAAAGTTCTTGTAATGATAACTCATACACAGATTTTGACATAGGAGTATGCAATCTGCCACATGGGAGACAGGAGAACACCCTGAGTTGCCTGAAAGATCTTCAATCTCGTTTTTACAACTAGTGATTTAAATGAGTGATCTGAAAAACTCAGGTCTTAATGCAACTTGGTTAAACATCAGTTAAAAACAGATCCATGCATTACCTCTACATGCTCACACAAAAATAATTTAGGGATTCCCACAAACAATTATATCAAAGTTTTATATAAAATGAGCAAATGTGTACAGTGCACAGGAAGTCTCAGTGACAGATTACTAAACCCAAGCTTAGTTCTCTAAAATATTGTCAGTTTTCCCCACTGGGAATTTGGCCTTTGATACACTAGTATGTTTAAGCTCATGTTTTAAGACCACAGTTCCATAAGGAAGTTCATCCACATCCTTCCCCAAAATTTCTTATGTACTTTTCCATGAGCAAGTTTTCTAGTCTCAAACAGAACAGTATGTAAAATAAATAAATCAAAAAGCATAATGATTAAACTGAAGTATTAAATATTAAGTTAAATGCATTTGCTTCATCTTCTTCCTCTTGTATCAGAAAGAAGAGAGGGAAGTGAGGGATGTGGTGCAGAAGCCCCAAAAGCCACTCCATGTTTTTAGCTTTGACTAAGACAGATTCATACCAGGTGCTTCAAAAAGCACTAAGAAAAAAATCAGTAAGATTAAAAGTCTCCCTTCCAATTCTGGTAACACGAAAGTGACACTTACATTGAAAACAAGAAACTTCACCAATTTACATAACAGCTACAGTCCTGTTTCACAGAAGTATGTAGAACACATGTAAAGATTCCCAAACACACAGGAGAAACCAATGACTCCTCAATGACTCCTCAAACCAATGACTCTCAACCAAATGAGAGAAAAAGCATTTTATTCCAGGAAGTTAATGCCCTTTTTTTTTTTTTTTGTTTGTGCAACAGCACAGAGAGTGTTGAGCTTTCTACTTCATTTATCAAAGAAAATGTATAATTAAGTCAACATTCTTAAGTAAACCCTTCAGAAGGAAAGAAGGTAAACCCCAAGGAAAAGAGGTAAATTAACCACACATCAAGTTCTAACACACAGCAGCACTGCCTTTAAACAGCCTTCCAGAGGAAGAAACACTAACAGGGATTTTGGAAATATCTTAGTATAATAGTATATTTGGAAATATCTTAGCCTACATGCTAAAATTAGAATGTTTCCCCCAGAATTTCTCTTGTACTTCTCTCCCCCTTTAATTTTTTCACACACTACCAAAATTCATCAAGAATTTCAGAAAAGACACAAATGATCAGTGATGTCCTTCCCCACAGCTGATTTACAACACAGGTACCAACTATTTCTCCCCTGACCCTCCCACAGGGTCCCAAAACCAACAAAAGCATCAAGTGAGAAAGTCTCTGAATAGTAACTAAAAAACTAATATAAAATGGCAGAGGGGAAAAAAAAATCCAAAAAACAACTCCTATTCCCAGTACTTACAAAAAAAACAGTAAGTGGTGCAGTCCCCCAAGCGTCACACCAGTCTGTTACATTCTATTTTGCTTATGCAAAATACAGATTGCTATATTTCTCTAACAGAATCCACTACAGTAAGTGGATTAGCTATACAGCGTAACAATACTAGCAAGGCTCTTTGAGGCACGAAGAAGAGGTATAACTCTTAAGGTGAATTGCTGCATTTACTAAGACAAGGCATAGAAAAGAAGCAGCAGGAATCTTTCAAGAGAACTAAGAAAGCAGTGAGTGGTAGAGGTAATTTAGCAGGTAGAGAGAGTACACTTGAAAAGCAAGTGGAGAAAAGTGGCATCAATTGTTTTGCAAGCCTATCACAATTGGATTACCTGGTCCAAAATAAACTGTGCCAGTGTAAACTGACCTAGCAGATTCTGTTCACCTCAGGGAGCAATCTGCTTCTGGGACTGCTTGTTCCTTCTGGTTTTTAGCCAAGTGTTTGTGATTCAGTTATTGAACAGCACATAACCATGGGGTCCTGGGAGTTCGTTAGGGAGGTAAACACTCTTATTACCACCTCCATGAAACAAACTCCTTCATCCCATGAAGGTGCGTCCCCCTAACACTCATGCTGCACAAGACTAAAAAGAATATGAGTCAAGTTTTTCTAGCAAACACAGGTGCTCCTGAAACCTGAAAAATAAGGAACTGAAGCCTCAACAACTTAGCATTTTATTATAAATATTTACAGGATGCATTGAGGAGAAGTGGAGGATATCTCAAATAAAAATTGACATAAAATGTTAAAGCATATCAATACAACCAAAGCTGAATAACAAGAAGAAATCAACAAAAGCTTAATCAGGTGAGCTCAAGGTTGCTGGGAGCCCTCTACTACATAAAATCTTGACTTCCAAACATTTCATATTTGAAAGTTTGATTTACATTTTTAGAAAAACCTATAAGCTATCAACCTCTACAACCTGCTCTAACTGGCTATGCCTGAACAGCTTTGAGGAAATGGCTTCTACACATACAGTACACAATCCCAACATTATCAGTGCTACTGAGTGGCCAGTCAAATCACCTAGACTTGACTACTTATGTTTGGAAACCCCAACTACATGCCACACTTTTCTTCCTTCCTTTTGGAGAACTTTCTAAACTTATGACATCAACTTCGTATTCTTACTAAATGAGAAAAAGACTAATGTCCTACTGAGGAACAACACTAATGCTTAACCCTTTTTTTAATCAAGTTCACCTGCAAAAAAAGTGGAATTCAGCAAATTTGTACGGTGTGCTTTTTTTCCTTGTTTTGAGGGGTTGTGTTCTTTTTCTTGTTGGTGGATTTTTGTTTGCTGTTGTTGTTCTTGTTGATAGCTGAACTTGAGTTATTAGAGAAGATGAAAGAATCTACACAGAGAACACAGACAAGAGACTTTTCACTTGCAAGCGTGATTTTGCAGACCCTGCCATGTTTCAAACTCTGTAACTGCTCGAGCAATTACATGTACTGTTTCCCACAAGTTTTCCAAAGCTGACATTCAGATCAGCAAGGCATCACATACACTATTCTTAGAACACCTGATCACCTAAACCAGACTCACACAATGATCACTCAGTGTTGGAAGTCACCTCTGGAGGCCACTGGGTCAAACAGGGCTAACTAGAGCCAGCTGCCCCGGACCATGTCCAGAGAGCTTCTGAGCATCTCTGACACAGGATACTCCACCACCTCATTGCTTCATTCCAAAAAAGTCATCACAGAAATCTACCTCAAGAACTTGAAAAAGAGCAAGATCTGAATGTCAATGATGCCTCAAAGGTGGGTGCCAGGAGGATGGTCCCAGACTCTTTTCAGTGGTGCCCAGAGACAGAATGAGGAGCAATGGCTATAAACTAAACCACAAGAAGTTCCACCTGAACATGAAGAGAAACTTCTTTACACGGAGGGTGGCACAGCACTGGAACAGGCTGCTCAGGGAAGCAGAAAGACTTTCCAAACCCACCTGAGATGTTCCTGTGTCACCTACTCTAGATGACCCTGCCTTGGCAAGGGGTTGGACTGGATGGTATTCAGAGATCTCTTCCAACACTAACTGTTCTGAGATTCCGTAAGATACCATTAGCTGCTACCTTAGCACCTTACTAAAATTTAAGAATGCAATGCAACATACTCAACCCCTCCACTATCACTCCCCAACTACTTCACCATCAGAGTATTTTGTTCAACTTTTGAAGAGCTAGTAACTCAAGAATACTGTTGCCAGATTTAAGTAAGAGGTAATTTTCTAACTTTCCATTATGGATGAAAATCATTTGAACTGTCGTGACAGCTACACTATTACCCACTTTAAAGGTTTAACAAAGTCCAGAATAACGGAACAGCAGTCCACATGACCTACTTGCAAGGGACGTATCCCTGAAACATGGGCAGAATATAGACATATCTGCTTTCAGGTGTTAGCAATGCAAAATCCCAGATACCCAAGATGTTATGTTTGACTTTATTAACACATTTATCCAACAATCTCATTTCTCCTCAGTCTGATTGCTGTAAAAGCCCTTCTTCCACTGCTACCACACATGATCTCCATTGTGCCTAGGGCACTCTGCTAAGTGTCACAGCTTGATAATGACCCCCTCTTAGGTGAAACATCCAGCAGCACTGCAGTTCTATCTTTTCACACCAATAATCCCTGATATCCCACAAACAAAACAAAAAGGCAACTTGTTCTACACCTAAAGTTTTGGAAGTCCAACTCTGTATGGTGTTTGCTCAAGAATGAAAAACCTCAAATTTGACAGAGGTAACCAGCAGCCATCTACAGGCATCAAAACTTACTCATAATTACCAGCATCATCAGTTCTATGCCTCATATCTATGGCAAACCATTTGCTTCCTGACACCGCTACAATAAACCTCTAGCACAAAAAATGCTGCAACAGACAGGCTCCTTCTTCAAGCAGGTTTCCTTTAATCCTTCATATACAAGTATCAACAATCTCATCAAATTCTAAGCAGATAAACTGTCACATAAGAGACTTCTAAAAGCTCCTCTTTATTCTCTGTGGAAAAAAAATCTCACTTTAAGAGCAGTTGTTTTCATTCAGAAACAACTGGAGTTCAAAAAAAAACCAAAAAAAAACCAAGTCTAGACATATCAGGTACCCAGCCTACTGTGCAACCTATTACTTGTGTCTGAAAAGAAACCTGACATAAAAAGAAAAACAAAAAACACCATGCCAGGGTAAGTTAAACATACTACACCAACTTCACTTTTCCCAAATCACCACCCTATCCAATCGCTTTATTAAGTCAGTTTTTAGAGTCTGTTTCATGCATCGAATAGTTCACTGGCATTCAAGTGTGTTTATATTGAATTTCTTTCAATCCATTGCCTCACTGAGTTAAACACTTACCTTCCCCCTCAGCACAATCTGTCACACAGGGGTAACACTGTCTCACAACCAGGAAATCTCACATAATGAAGGATTCAAACTTACTGGAAGTGTTAATGGGCATAAGGCACAAAATAGTAACTTTTCTTTAGCTCATAACACTTCATTTCCGTACAGATTGCCAAAGTGCTTTTGATTCTGTTTTCTATTTTTTGCATCTGCTCTGCTCAACTGATACACAGGACTCAAAATTTTGGAACGCAATAAAGTTATTTAAACACTGACAGTTATAAACAACCTAGAACAGATGGCCAGTTCTCCTCTGAGCTTAAGACTTAAGAGTCATGAAAGCTTGGATGTGCTCACTGGACCTGTTTTTCTGAAGCTGTAAGTCTAGCAGACTTACTCTGAAAGACTACCCTAACACAGGTTCAACCCGTCTTCTACTTTTCATCACCACCTTCTACCATGGAAATAGACACCAGATATTTGCTGTTTCTTGTACTCAAAAAAAACCTATTTCAATCAAAACCTGTTAAAGCACAGGAGTTCTTATCTGCATCACAAAAGCTAAAGTGGCCACCTCCAGGAGAGCAGGGCACCAGTCATGTGTAAAGGTTACTTGTGAAGACAAAAGCTGTAACTGCAAACATCCTCCCCTTCACACAGCTTTATATATTAAGCAGGGTATCATATGGTCTGGAATACCTACCCCTTTGGTCAGTTTGGGTCAACTGTCCTGGTGGTATCTCCACCCCCAAGCTCCCATGCACGCCCAACTTCCTCACCAGCGTGGCAGTACTCATGTTCAGCACAAGTACAAAGGTACTTAGTACAAAACCCTCTTAGTACAATACCCACTGTGAAGAAAATTAACTCTACCCCACACAAAACCAGCACACTCTCACACAGTAATAGCCCAGAATCTATGGTATTTTCTACAAAGCCTACCCAGAGATACAAAGATACTTGTAATCATCATGCCTTTGGTGTCCTGTACCATTTTCTTCCACTCACCTCTCAATGGCTAAACTTGTCAAAATAGAGCAGGATGCCATCCAGAGGGACCTGGGCAAGTGGGAATCTCATGAGATTTAACAATACCAAGGTACAAGAACAAGTACAAGGTGCTACATCTGGATCACAGCAAGTCCATGTATCAACAAAGGCTGGACAAATCAATGAGCAAATCAAATGAACAAATCAAGAGCAGCCCTGTGAGAAGAATTTGGGGGTACTGGTGGGTGAGGGGCTGGACATGACCCAGCCATAGGCATTCCCAGTCCAGAAAGCCAAATGTGCAGCCAAAGCAGCATGGGCGGCAGGGGAGGGAGGGGATTCTGCCCCTCTGCTCTGCTGAGAGCCCACCTGGAACCCTGCACCCAGCTCTGGGGTCCCAGCACAGGAAGGATATGGACCTGTTGGAAAAACTTCAGATGAGAGCCACACCATCTGTCAGAGGAATGGAGGGAGGACCTTTCCTACAAAGACTAGGAGACCTGGGACTGCTCAGCCTGGAGAAAAGAAGGCTTTGGGGTGATCTAACTGCAGCTTTCCAGTACTTAGAAGAAGCCTACTAGAAAGATGCAGAGGGACTTTTTGCAAAGGCATGTAGTGACAAGACAAGGGTAAATGGCTTCAAACTGAAAGAGCAGGTTTAGATTAGATATTAGGAAGAAAACCATTACAGTGAGGGTGGTGAGGCTCTGGAATAGGTTGCCTGGAATTGTGAATGCTCCATCCCTGGAAGTGCTCAAGGCCATGCTAGATGAAGCTCTGAACAACTTGGTATAGTGGTAAGTGTCCCTGCACATGGCAGGGGGGTTATATCAACACAATCTTTAAGGTATGTTACAACTCAAACCATTTTATAATTTTTTACAGGGGTGACTTTGACAAGTACTACAAAACCTTCTTGCTGAGCTCAAAGACTTGTGAAAGTTTATTTCTAGTCTCATCAGTAGTATTTTTGTCCTTTATTTAGAATTCATTTAATTTAGGATGATAAAATGCTTGAGTTTGTCAAAAATAGAGGAGCGATACTAGAGCACTGGCTCAGAAAAGATACCTAGCTATTTCTGTAACAAGAAAATTACTTGCGCCTTTAGTATTATCTGTAATTTTTACCAGTATATCCGTTCACAGACAGAAAGCAATAATGTAACATCCTCGATGTCAAACACAGCTAGAAATGGCAAATGCCAGCATGCAGACAAAATTTTCAAGCAATATTAAAAATCAGGATTTCTTCTATCAAGCTCTTAACTAAAACACAAACTTATGAAAAGAAATAGCCATCTCTCTATAAAAGAACCACCTAATATAATTTCAGACTCCACTACAGTTCGAACAGTCTTGCATGCAGTTTGGAGCTCCAAGGATTATGTCAGCAGTAAAGCCTGAACACAGTCAAAATGAGCTTCTCTAACAAGCTTATGCAGATAGAAGACCTCTTACCCCCAAAAGATTTTCCATCAAAGGCTGCAAAAATGATGAGGAAAGAGCTTGGCAAAAATATTCCCTGAGATTTAGGAATAGCTTCTATTATATCAGACAACAAGACTAGTACAAATTTACTCAGCTATCAATTGCTTCAAGTCTTCACCATTTTGGTAGAGGATGTTGCTGATGACAACACAATTTACTCCTCCTCTGAAGTTGTTTAGGTTTAAACAACCGTTTAAACAACTGTTCAGGTAGTGCAAGGTTTTTCTACTAAAGATCTCAGATCAAAATCAAACTCTAGATGTATTTGATGGTTATTTGCTTTCTGACAGGGTCAAAATAACTTCATGTAGATCAACCAGACACATTTTTAGGCAAGTTCTTAAAACAAGAACTTAGCTGGTACTGCTAAGTTTGGTACACCCAAAGCTTTTTCAAAACCAGATGGCTAGTAAGTACTGTGTCCTTGTCACATAACTCACAATATGGAAAGCAGATTACAAACAAAACACTCATTTAAAAAAGAATATGCAACCATGCACTCTATACCACATTAAATCTCCTCCAACTATAGCCTAACATCCTACAGAAGAAACGAAAAAGAGTAAATACTTATGGTCTAAAACTATTTGCATACCCAAGATGCATCTTTAAACACATGGATATTAACTACTCTTAGATAAGATGAAAAGCATGTTAACTCTTCAGTGTATCATGGAAATTTATTTTGTATCTCTTTTTGTTAAGAGTGTGAAAAGCAGAACTAAAACCAGCTAGTCACACTGTCTTAAAAATCAAGCATCTATATCTCAATACAGAGAGATGAAAAACAATTCTGCGCATTTTTTTAAACCGCTATCAAGCTGATTGGTTATACAATGTGTACTTTAAAAGTGCTTTAGTTAATAGAACTTACCAGCATTGCTAGAGACATGTCAACTTTAGAAAGCTGTCTGGAAAAAGCAAGGCAGAAAAAAGACTACACAAAATGTGTGACTTTTGCTGAATGGAGCAGAGAATCTGGTGACAATAGACATGGAAGAAGCTGAGTTTGTATACCTTTAGCCTTGATCTTTACTGGTAAGCCAAATATAAATACCAGATGGAGGGGAGTAAAGAAGGTTAAGACACTCTTTTTAGAGGTATCCAGGGTCAGGACAACATACATTTAAACATACAAGAACTTATTCCCACAGCTACTAACGCTGACAAGTGCAGAACAGCGGACACAGAGAACAACAGAACAACAGACCCTCTGGGCAGAGCAAAAGACATCCAAAACCCAACTGGACATTGGTTTGCGGCAGCCTGCTCTAGGCTGACCCTGCTCTAAACTAAGGATTGAACTAGAGCACCTCCTGAAGTGCCCGCCAATCCAAATAATTTCAGTCATTAATGTAACTTAAGTGCCTTTGATAGCTTTTAATATATTAAAAAAGCTAAAGTATGCAGTGAAGGGCTGTTAACCACTAGCATCAACTCCAGTCAATGAGAACAGCACTGAACACAAGAAGTGTACATCACATTGTGTCCTTCTGTTTTCCTGCAACTAGAGAAAGATCTTTTGAGAGGTTTCCAAGTCATCCTATTATTTCACCTGTAATGACAAACAGTGTTCACTTATACTATATTTCATTAGCATTCAAAAGCATTTGCAGGTACTGGAATACATTATGGTACACCTACACATCAACTTTTATCTTCCACAATTCTGTCAACAGCAACTCTGCTTAACAGGCAAGATAAGGCAATGAGAAAAACCAGAAGAGAACCTTAAGGAATACCCAAGACCTTATTCCTAATGCTTTTAGCATTTTTTGGTTTATTGTTTTTTATTTCTAGCCAAGTTTCCAACTAGCATTGTGATATAATGGACATGAACGTTGGGATAAAAAGATAATATATCATCCCTGCATCCTGTGGATGGACTGATACCTTTAAAATGACCCTTAGAGAAAACAAAGGGTATACTTGTGTTACACCATTAACCAGCATAAATGGAGAAAGAATTAAACACAAAGCTCCAGAAAAACTACCTGGCAAACCAGCATTAAACTTCTAAAATCAGCTCAATACTGAAATCAGCTTATGAACTCATTATATTACAACTATTTGCACAGTTTTCCACTTAATATGCAATTCCATTCTTCAATTTATCAGATGAAATCCATTTCAGAATATGGATCAGAACAACAGTGTTCTCAAGAGTACACAATGCATTCCATTTATGCTCAGGAGAACCCTATACTTTCCTAAAAAGTCCCACTTTCCCCTCAAGTTTAAAGATCTGCCACTGTTACCAGCATAAATAGGTAAGCAAATACAAGACATGTGTGAAGACAACATTTCTTTCAAGAGTCCTGCCAACACCACCTTCATTTTCTAAGAAAATTAACACAAATAATGAATTACCAGACTCAGCAAGCAAGTTCAGAAAATAAAGCTTTATGCTTCAAAATTTTTGATAAAGATTCAACTCCTTGAATATCAAGCTGGTATACCTCCCCAGTTCTTTTCTGACATTTCTACTGCAGTCCACCTCCTCAAGGCTGTTTGTGACAGCTTCTTTATCAACCACAGACAGACAAGATGTGACATGCCTTTAGAGGGGCTTGAGAACTGAATTCTTCAATGTTAAGGAACAGCTGTATGCAAGCTATAAAAAGAAGTACAAACACACACACGGGAATGAACTGAAGCAGACGCAAACTGTCTCAAACAGCAACTGTTGCATGATCCACAGTGCAAGTGCACCATCACTGTTCTGGCTTCATAGGCTTTTTCCCCTGCACACATCAGATCTTGCCTAGGTAATTATTCACCGGAGTCTCCAAAGACATCTCCTGAAAGCAGTGTTTTACAGCTGTGTTATACTGAAGTAATTCCACGGTCACCACGCCCATCTGCTTAATCCTTTCTTGCCTGGAACACCTGTTAGACTGAGTACACTTGTGTTTTTCCATTACAGCCATCTCTTCAGTGCTGGAGCTACCAAGCAATTCTCACTTTATTTGCCTGTTGACTGTAGTTTTGCTTTGATCCACCATCCTCCATCCTGATGGATGCCACATTGAGAAATTTTAAAACACTGCTGCAAAATGATAAAGAAGGAGAAGACTGGATAACAGTCCAGTAACACTACTCGAGTCAGACATCTAATTACTTCTAGCTTAATATCTACAACCTGACTTTCACCAAATACCTATCCCAAAACACAGATTTATAGACCCATACCAAGAAGCAAATAATTAAAATTGAACAAATCATACACAGTGCTTAATTCTGCTAGTAATTCAATGTACTCTTATTTTTCACAGAGTATGGTTCTGCAATGTAACAAGGAGGCATGAAGAACAAAGTAGAAACAGTCATGCAACATAACCAGTGGCTCTGACTTTTTTAGCCTTAACAGTCTTGTTGGCTTAGTAAGTGTTGGTGGAGGAAAAACAAAACACACCAGAATGAGCCACTACTACGCACAAGAATACCTCTGCTTCTGGGAGTTCCACACAGTGGGTCAGGCACATGAGAGAACACCATCACTGCTGCATATTCCACTTCTTCATTCATCTTGTATTAATTCAGCAGAAGATAAATATGAAAAAATGAAGACAACTGATATCTTAACATGAACAACAGTAGCTTATTGCTACTGAAGTGAGGAGTATACAACTGCAAGATCAATAATTTTCTCGTAGGTAAAAGGCCCCACAGAAAACACAGCTACCTGAAGTCCTCACAGGTCCCATTTTCGTCTTCAAACTGGACAATGTGAAATACAAGTCTGACAACTTCAAAAAACACCTGCTACCTGCTTCTCACAAATAAGAGTGGGAAACATGAAAATCCCAGGGTCACCTACAACCCATGTTAACACAATCATTTTTGTGCCCAAGTATGTGTGATGTGGAGAAAGAAGGGAAGAAAACACAAGTCTGTGTTTTGACATCATTTCCAATGATGTTACTGTTACAGAGCAGTAGTACTACAGGTTTCAAGGGGAATACATTTAGCTTAAGCAAGTTTCATAATAAAATTTTTTAAGAAGTCGGGAAAATATTGAATAGACAGCAAAAGGCTGTGCTCTGGCTATAACTATACAGTACAGTAGGTCATAAGCACTTCCTAATCATAAAACAGCAAAGCAGTTCCAGGAAAATATACTGCAGGTAACTATCATGAAGCACGCTTTTAAAGAAAGAGCTACAGAGACTGCCAGCTGCTTGTCATCAAGAGCATGCCAAGTGACACTCTCCTTAATATATTGATGCCATTATCCTCGTTTGCTACAGAAATGGACCTTGAGGAGAGGCTATTTTTAATTAAGTTGTAAAGTTATTACAACTCACTGGACTGAAAAGATGTTTAAAAATTCATGCCAGCTTGTCTAGAAGAGGGTGATCAAGTACTCGTTTTATACAATTCCTTCTTGATATCACTTGAAAAGGATATGATTGGAGATCTCTCCTAAATATTAGTGAGGAGCCTCTGCGGCAGAAAAATCTCAACATTTAGTCACAGAAGAAGCAGTAACAAAGGACATGCAAGAGTTTCATCTGACTGCCACACAACTGGAGGTTTTATGCCTCCCTACAATATCAGTGTCTGTCCAGGCTTATCAAGTTTCTTTTTCACTTGTTCACCACTGGATTCAGCAGCCTGCACAGACAGAGCAAGCTTCCTCATATCATCACTCACACATTTTATTTGCATAGCTGGATGTTTGCTAGCCCCACCACTATCTGTTTGGTCACTCCAATGCATCAAAATGACTCCCAGGATTAAATCCTGGGCAATAGGCTTCTCCTGAGAAAAGCGGGAACCAGAAAGTGAGTGAAAACAAGACTTTGCCACTAATTCTGTTAGGTAAAACCATTAACTGAAGTTAGTCATCAAACAGGTGAGGCTGGACCACAGTGGGTCACCTTGTTCAACCTCCCTGCTCTGGTAGCTTCATCCTAGAGCACTGCTGCACAGGACTGCACCCAGACAGTTCTTGAGAATATCTGTGAGGGAAACTCCGTAACTTGTCTGGACAGCTTGTTCCAGTGCACAGTCACCTGCTCAGTAAAGAAGTTCTTACTCAGGTGGAACTTGCTGTGCATTGATTTCTGCCCATTGCCTCTCATCTTACTGCTTTGCATTACTACCTGGCTCTGATCTCTTGACACCCTCCCTTCAGGTACTTATAGACATTGATGGGCCTCCCGCTCAGCTGTCTCTGCTTCAGGCTGAAGAGGCCCAGCTCCCTCAGCTCTTCCCCATAGGAGATGCTGCAGTCCCTAAATCATCTTTGATTTGACATCATCACCCTTCACTGGACACACTCCAGGACCTCCATGTCTCTCTTGTACTGAGGAGCCCAGAACTGGACACAGCATTCCAGGTGAGGGCTGAGTAGAGGGGCAGGGTCACCTCCCTTGACTGCTGGCAGTGCTCTTCGTAAGGCACCCCAGGATGTCACTGGCCTTCTTGGCCACCAGGGCACTGCTGTCTCATGGAGAGCTTGTTGTCCACCAGCTCCTTCTCCGTAGAGCTGCTCCCCAGCAGGTCACCCCCAGGCTGTGCTGGTGCCTGGCGTTGTTCCTCCCCAGCTGCAGAACCCTGCACTTGCCTTTGCTGAATTTCAGAAGGTTCCTCTGTGCCCATCTCTCCAGGCTGCTGGGATCCTTCTGAAGGGCTGCTCAGCCCTCTGGGCTATCGGCCACTCCTCCCAGCTTTGCGTTGTCAGGAAATTGCTGAGGAGGCCTCTGCCCCTTTACCCAAGTCATTGATGGATAAATTAAACAAGACTGGGCCCAATATTGGACCTTGGGAGACATGACTAGGGACAGGCCTCCAAACAGAGCCTGTACCACTGGTTACAATCCTCTGGGATAACACTACAATGGCTAGTTACTAGTAGTCTCACAGAAGCAGTTTTAGATCTACTTAACTCCTCCAATTTAAGGAGAAAAATTTCTTGTTCATCTTAACATGCATTTTAAGAATGTACCATGACTACATAAGACAGCAACCATTATGGGTGTGATCTGCAGACAGTCCAAACTGCTACATGGCAAAAATGAGGCAGAATGCTCTAGAAATGCAAGCCAAGACTGTCAACACCAAGCTGTATAGTGCGGCTGACACGTAGGGATGGACAGAACACTGTAACAGGCTGCCTGCACAAATGACAGATGACCCATTCCTGGAAATATTTAAGGTCAGATTAGATGGGACTCAGAGAAAACTGAAGATGCTCCTCTTCTTTGCAGAGGAGTTGGACTACATGACCTTTAAAAGTCCCTTTGAACCCAAACCATTCTCTGATTCTTATTTTCAGTGCATTTAGAGGCCACTCACATTACTTCACCAAAGACCAGCAGGCAGAGAAGAACACGTATGAAGGTGAAGCTGAAGAACATCTTCATGTCTTCCTATCCTCCATAACCCTTCAGGTAGTTACTTGGTTTTCATGACCACTACTATTTATCCCACAGAAGGCATAAGCTGCTTAAACACACATTCCATTCCTTCCTACCTCCAAGGTCTAAGAGAATTGTCCGTATCGTATTTCAAGCAAAATAATTTTTAAGCGGAGTACAAACAGAAAAAGGGCAGTTAGCTATTATTAAAATATGAGAGGCAGAAGCAATACTTTAGCTATTTACAATCCTCACCTTCTCTGTTATCACTTCCTTTCATGGTCAGAAGTTAATTCCTATTCCTCCTGAGATCACCCAGCATAATCCAAGACAGCAAATAAGGTACTGTTGACAAAACCAAGCTGTGATCAACTGCTCGCATATTGTTAATTGGCAAAAATGCATGCCTTTCACATATTACCAGCTCACAACTATGCACACAAGTATGTGACAGAAGCATTATTGCCAAAAGTAGTTTTAGACAAAGGTATTACAGTTTTTCATTGCCATACAGAAGTTCCTCTTGCATAAAAGCACATATATGTACCTAGTCCTTTCCCTTCCCTCTTTAAGTTACCATTTAACTATATAATGCCACAGTCACTTCCAGAAATCAGGAAGCTAGAAATGCAGAAGTTACATGTGGATAAATAGGGATAATAAAGTCTAACACACCATAAAATATATCAGACTGATACTGCTCCATGAACAGGCTTACTTCAATCTTTACAGCCATTTTCTATCTCCTGACTCATAAGACACATCTTCCCATTTTTCATCTCCTTTTAAGCCACATTTTCTCTCCTACTCTACCACAAGGTGTCCTAACAAGCAAAGAAAGATACTACCCACACCAAGGCACCATGATCCACAGGACATCACACAGCCTGTCTCTGAAAAGCCTAAACAAGGCCAAAGCTCAGATGTGCTCTCCTAGAGGTGTGCCCTTTGCCATCTGAACCAATATTCACATTGAAAAAAAAAACAAACCAACAAAAACAAAACCCCCACAACAACAACAAAAAAAAAAACAAAAAAAAAAAAAACCCAAAAAAAACCCTTTAAAAAAAAAAAAACAACAAACCAAACAAAAGTCAGAAAACCTCACATTTAAACTGTTATATAAGCAACAACTTTGAATATCTTCCATTTGACACAGACTGGGCCAGTTGGCCAGCAGCTTGCTTGCTGTATCTCCTTATACAGAGAGGCCATCACTAACATCATCATACTAAATCATTCCAGTTGTCAAAGGGCTGTCATTTGGCCCAGAACTACCCTTAAGGATTTTCAGAAAAGCCTTCTGACACTCATTGCTCTCAAGTGGTTCATGCAAAGGTACATACTTTTAGCTTCCAGAGGACTCTTGAGACTGCTTTAAAATCTAATTATGTGTGCCTCTAGGCTGATCCCCACCAGGAAAACAAGCTCGGACAGATCACCATTTATTCTTTTAATAAGCCAACTTGCACAGAGGAAAAGACAACTACATTATCTTCTCTCAAAAGAACAGCATCATACAACCCCTAAGAATTAGTAAACATTGAGATCTACAACCACTGATTAAAAAGTTGAAAAAGTGCTGACTGATGATATGCTCTAAGTGTAAAGTAGACTCATAAGGGCAACATATAGTAGCTAGTAATATTATTTGTCCAATTACTGTCTCAAATACCTAAAGACCGAAGGACTGAAGGAGTGTCAAAGCAGTATTACAACTGTTAAAACTGCAAATTACTCAATTTCACCTAGAAATGCACTCATAAGAACAGCCTGTAGTTTCATACTGCACTGGTGTTTCTGTCTCAACCACAGCCAAGCTTATTTCTTGGGTTTTTTTTGTAAGACCTGAACTCTGCCATGCCTCAGTTCTCTGTCCAGTAAATGCATTTTGTTTTGTTGGCAAAAGTGGTAGACAGGTAAGTCATTTGGGTCAGTAGGAACTTCAGATCATCTCCAGGCTCAGTCCCCACCAACAGCAAGATCGGCCATGCGGTGAGATTGCTCAGGCTTTTATACTGTATGGGCTGAAAATTCTCCAAGGAGGCAAACAGCACCATCCATCTCTGTGGACACCAGGCCCACTGCCCAGCAGCTCCTGTGGAAAGAAAAGCTTTCCCTCACTCCCTGCCTCTATGGCCCAACTGAGCTCACTGCCTGCCAGGGTCAGGGCTTTCTGCCCCTAGACCAGCTGGCATCACTGCCAGGTTTGCTGAGTTTTCAAACAATATTAAAAGTTACATGGAGTCCACCATACCTCAACAGACAGATCAGGAGGCTGATTAGTTTTACAAATTCATAAATTTGGGTAACAAGCAAAATTTCGGCACCATTCAAACTATTCATATTGCATTCAGATATGAAAGGTACCTTCATCTCTTTGGTACATCCACAAGACTTTCCATGTTTCATGAAACTGAGGCTCTTATTCCCATTTATTAATCATGCTGTACAATTTCCGTATTTTCCTAAGGAGAATTAACTAACTCTTCAGTCCATACACATCAAACATGGCAAACATGTACCACTCACATTCAAGTGTTCAAAGCTGCCCAGACAGTATCATGCTGTTCCTGAGTGACATCCTTTTGTGTAGGTCAATGTGAAATCCTGCCTGCATGTACTGCATTTGATAGCAGTTTACTCACAGTTACCCTAATTTGGACTGAATATATGAATAACCACATATCTACAGCTCTTCCTAATACCCTGACAAGCAGAGTTTTAAGACGTATGCAGACAAAAACAACACAGCTATCTTAGGTCAAGCAAATCACGAAAAGATACATAAATCAAACTTTAAAAGGGCAAGTCAACCCCATTTATAAAACAGGAGGACAGCTACAATTAGATGGCCATTAATTTTCAGTATTTTAATAATTGAACAAGTAGTACCAGCAGCCACAGAAATCAGGTACCTGATCTTGGACACTCTTTCAGAACACACAAAGATTACTCAAGACTGATATGCAGAAATGCAAGCTAAACCTGATACTGCACATTTAATTTTTAAGTTAAAAAAAAAAAAAAAAAAAAAAACTTCTCCTGCAAAAACTATCAACTCATTTTCTGTGCTCATGCATTGCTTCAAGCAGGAAACCTAATGCATGCAATCATTCTATGCAATTAAATCCAAAGGCAATTTGACTCAGCACTTCCTCAGAAACACTGACATTCCTCATTTCAGAACACCTAAAAATGTTCAAGTAATCCTTACTCCACCTGGTTTCACAACACACAGTATTTGTAAAGATCAAGAAAACTGTATCAACAAAAGAAAAACAGATTTTTGCCACAGCAAAAGTCTGCAGTATCTACTCCTTTTGTAACAGCTAGTTCTACTCTTCTAACACTACCAAACTTGCACAGAAAATCACTGTAGATTCACAGAACGGTCTGGGTTGAAAGCAATTTTCAAATTATCTCGTTCCAATACCTGTGCCATCAGCAGCAGTATCTTCCACTAGATTAGGATGCTCAAAGCTTTGAATGTGTCTTCTGTGTTATACCATTCAATGTAGAAACATCTCAACGAAGAAAAATCTCAAACATCTGAGTTGCACATGAAACCTTCCACACAAAAAAAAGAAAACCTACAGCCCAGTTATAATTTCAGCATGATGGCTAGTTTTATCATTCAGCTGCACCGGTTCCGAGGAATTTCACTACAAGAACCACTTTTCTTATAAAAATAGCCTTTAGCAAAAGACAAACATAACTCCATTTAATTTTCTTTCAGTTTGCTCAACTGTTACAGAAAAAATTCAGCTACTCAGTTCGTTAATGAGGCTGTAATTCTCATCTTGCCTACCAACAGCTCAACCATGGATGCAATCCAAGGCAAGTGCTATTGCTATGCCAAGTTTCACAGTTTAGCTATCTGAATGCAAAAGCAGCTTCTACAGTCTTCTTCACTTTATGCAGTTCACTTTGTCAGCAGTTTTCCAGCTCCCTTCAGAATGGGTGCTCTGGCCAGATTAGCAATAGCACTTTTAGGTCAGGACCTCAATTTGGGCTTGTAGATCAAGGTACAAGCACATAAAAATTAAAAAGTCAAACTTATTAATGCACTAATTTCTTCGCTACTGCATGCATGCAATACACGCACAGTCTGTTACAAGCAGCATATGGTGTTTTAGAGTTATGACTTTAGTTGTCCCTCTTTTGGAAACAGAAAGCAGCTTCCAATGCTTATTTGGGTGGAAATGAACCACACCATGACGTCTTGTGAGATTTCTACACGTGTTACTAGAGGTAAAAAGAATACCCTTAATTACAACTATAGCAGGTACGAGGATTTTAAGATTTAAATTTAAAATATTTAAAAGCCTTTCTTAATTCAACTGTGACATGCAACCAGTAAGTGTTCACCTCTAGTTATGCTTGCTGGATCAAGACTGGAGATGAACAGCAGATACAGAAAATTCAAATAAATCTTGAGAGCTTGCTCCACCTTTAAACTGGGTTGGGTTGATGTATATGAAATTTAATGCTAATGGATAATAAAAACAGAAGTCACAGCATTAATTTTCCCTCATTTCAAGAGGACAAACAAAATGGATGGCACTGAAACAAAAACTTCATTACAAAAACAAAATGGAAACAAAGTTTGTATGCTACGATTCCTACAATATATTGCCCATTTCAGTGCAATGGCTATGTATGCATATGCTCAAAGCAACTTCAGAAATCGAAATACCCCATTAACAATCTTCTATTTTGCCAAGACAGATGGGCCTCAATACCGACTCTCTCCTGCATCCATATTCCTTTCTCTGTTAAAGAGAAACACTCTTTGCTAGACCAGAGATAGAAGGGACCACCTTCTTCTCCTCCTCACCACTTTGCACACACTTCTCACAAGGTCACCTGGAGCAGTCGTCCAAGGAACCTTAACTACTTCTGTAGGTAAACAAGTACATTTTCACCCCACTGGTTCCATGAGCTATCAAAAACTATCTCACCATTCAGCACACCTTTCTCCATAGATGCTGATCAAGTCTAGGCACTGCTGTTCCTGGAGTGTTAAAGGGATAAGACCATAACTTCAGGAATGCATTCAGAAATAAGTTAATCACAAGTAAGACTTGGAGAAGTTCTCCACTTCGGAACTGAAACTAAAAATCACATGCCACAAACACAAAGCTAGAAGCAGCAAGCTTGCAAGACCAAGTTTGAAGAGTGGGCAGACAAACTCTTGCCCTTTTTCTGGTCTTTAGATATTTAATTCATAAATTTTGGTAGCCACCACACCAAGTCTAACCCAGGGAATAATTTCTTGAAGGCACTTTATAGTTATATTATTTACATCAGACACTACCATGACATACAACCTTAGCTAATTTTATTTACATTAAGGTATTTTAACAGCAAGCTTTCTATAACATTACATAGAAACAGCCTCTTGGACACCAAAGCTGACTGTCCAAATCCCAGTATATGGAGAGACAAGTCTAAGCTCACATCTCTCAGAAGCAGATTTTTCCCTAAAAAAACTCAGATACCATGAACGTCAATGTTTGGAATGTATCTACTACTCATTTAGGAATTAGAGACAAAGCCAGTCCAGGAAGCCCGTTTCAATTGTTTATTCCCCATGACATGCAGGTACAGTCTGAATAACTGCAAAACCTACTGAAATCTCTACCTCATCATGCCAATGCTGCTAGGTGGAAATGGCATAGAGTATCCAAACTATCTTCTGACCCGACTCCTCCTCTACCTCCTTCCAGGTAATATTGCATAGATTTTCATCCATATAAATAATAAACAACAGGCAATTAAAAAACAAAAAAACAAAAAAAAAAAAACAAAAAAAAAACAAAAAAAAAAAACAAAAAAAAAACCCAAAAAAAAAAACAAAAAAAAAAAAAAACAAACAAAAAAAAAAAAAAAAAAAACACAGAAAAGACAACTCCAACCAACCCTTCCAGTATGTAATTCTACTTCTGAAAAATTACATAATAATAGTATTGCAAAATACAATCAGCAGGGACACTACTGGTAGAGAAGTTCAATCTGCATTACCTTTCCCTTTCTATGGCTGAATGTCCTTCTCTTAACCCTTATAAGAAAAAGCGACTAAGGCATTTGCCCCTAAATACTTATTTGAATTTCCAAGAAAAAATCTGTAAATCAAATCCTACTAACTTCTTTTCTGACATCAAGATTTAAGGCACAGAAGAACACCAGTACTCCAGCAATCATTCAATAGCAGTTTCAATCCATAAAACTACATAAAGCTTATTCAGCTAAATCAGAATAAGGTCTTAGCTAAATAAACTCATCCAGAGCAGTCTGAAAGCAAATGCAGCCAGCACAGACCTACAGAAAGACTGCTCAACACATCACAGTGAATATTCCAGGGCACCCTGAGTACTCCTTCCTACCTCAGTGTAGACTGTCTCACAATGTATTTCAATCTTAAAGTGTTCCCTCTTTGGTCAGTACTTAGGTAGTAAATGTTCACAAGACAGCCATATGCATGCTTTACAGTATGTTACAGCAATTCAGTTACCTTCCAATGTATAATGCTTTCCTTCTACCCCTACTCCATACTCACCTGAAGAAGCAAGTAAAGAGCCTTACATCCTTAACACAACCCGCGTTTCACTACCTCAGTATTTTCTTCTGCACCATCTGGGCAGCCACAGTGGCTTTACGTGGATATACCTGTTTCTTTGCTAAGTGAAACACATCAAGCTACTCACTCTTGCAACATCTTACAGCTTCATCTAGACTAAGAATCTCTGCAGTTTCTGCTCAGCAGCTGGACTCTTTGAGACATCAGCAATATCACGACTGTGTGAGGGAATCAATGATCGGTACCACCAACGTTTTACGTAAAGTTCAAGACTGCCTAAAATTATTCTCATTCCAATCCTTGGCTGGCACACTCACACATTTAAACACCCAACTCTCATCCCACTTTCATCAAGAAACCACAGCTTTTTTCAAATCCTCATTACAATGAGGCTTACTATGACTACCAAAACAAATTAAAACCCCTGTTGCTTAAGTACAGGAGCACCACGAGGCTCAGACAGAACAGAAAACAGCACAACACTAGTTTAATCTCCATCTGGAAAACTTCAGCTTGTTCCCAATTCACAATTTTCAAACATATGAAAGTAAGATCTTCCCATTACAATTTTCTACATTATGTAATTACTGCTCTTAAAACTCCACATATTTTGCCAGCCAAGTTGAATTTAGACTGTGAGTTACTTCAAAAACTTAACATGGCATTAGAATTTTTAAGCAAGTTTCTGAGAAAGCATACTCCAGATTTCTGCCATGAGCTCTCTTTTTTTTTTTGCTTGATTTTAAACCTGAAAACGTGCAGTCCATACAAAAACTGCTAAAGCCAAGTGTTTCACTGAGGTCGTCTTTCCAAGATGTACTTATTGCAGAGCTTTAAGTCAGAAAGTCTACTTCCTCCAAATACACTGAAGACCAACTAGAAATTAGGTCTCTTATCACAGATTCTGTTAGATTTATCATTGCATTTAGTTGTTCTGTAAGTGTTAGATGCAAGGAGACACTACAAATAAAAAATAATTCTTATTGCGCAAAATCAGCTTGCTCAGTATTGGCAGTTTGTCTGAGCTTCAGTGGGAATCATTCTTTCAGAATTTCAATATGGATTAGGCAACAAAACATCTTGATCTGGCCCACCAGCTGCAGTAGCTAAAACTTACAAATTGTCTTATGCCAGCTTCTCCAGAACTAATCCTTCTGAGCGCATCAAATTAGGTAGATTTTACACAGGCAAGATCAAAAATACATGTAGCAGCTTCTCTCAGAAATGGAACTACAGAAGTCAAAACCCAAAACACTATCAGCTAATCCTGCTGGACAGTGTCATGATTTTTGAATTGATTTGGGGGCTGTCAGAAAAAGAAATCTGTGCACTAAAGCAACATTCTCACACTTTTCAAATGTTAGCAACAGCTGGTAACATTCACTGTCCTCTGCAGACACTAGCATCTATTAGAGAAGCATTTCAGCAAAAGTGAAGATGGCATTAAAGCAATATTGCAATGTATATTCATCACAAATTGACTGTATCCATTAGCTCACAAACAGCTTTATTACTATGAAGAAACATCATTGGCCACAAATACAATCAAAAGCCATTATGCTGTAAGACAAAGTTTTACCTATAAAAGCAGCATTTCTGCATTGCTGTTACAAAACAGGGGCTTGTGCTTGCATCCTTGTACTATTTTTAACTGCAAAGTCTATATCTGCAGGAGCACTGACTTATTTTACAAAGCACAAGAAAGCTGAACTATTCGTTGGGCTTTTAGAACACGAGATCATATGTCATCTATTTCCTACCTAATCCCCAACTAAAGCATGCTTAGCCGTGTCTCGCAAAAATTCTATCTTAGTATTACAAGGATTTTCACAGAATTCAGCTTGGGTTTTCACTGAAGTTTGAATATTGTCATCTAGAAACCTGGGACATACTCTGCAAGGTTTTCTATCTTTTTATTTTTTTTTTAATCTAGATCACCTAGCTCAGTCTTAAGTATGGTAGCTCACAATTTTTGGAAATACAGTAGGTAAATCTTTCCATCCCATTTAAAAAACAACAATTAAAGGGAATCCAGGAAAAAGAATAAAAATCAATGTCACCTTAACATGCTAAAATCACAATAAATTTACTTGCAGGAATAATATACTAGCATGATAATAATATCAAGATTATATGTAAATGTGAGCATATTTAAGACATCCACTGCGAAGACTAAATCAATTAAAAATCTCCACTGCACATGGAAAAGATCAACCACTCCACCAGAATAAACCACATAAAATAAAGACATCTATTGCTGAAGCAAAAATATCAGTGTGGGTACAAACAGAAGACATTTGAAAGGGGCATTAAAGATGTGCTTCGTCAGATTTGAATACATCTGATAAAATGTCTTACTAGTTTCAAGGTCATTAGTATGTGTCCATAGTTGCAAATGCTCAATAATATATCACAGTAAAAACTTCAAATATCTATGTTTCTCTCCAATTAAATAATATTCCGTTGTACACTGTGTATATAGAATTGCCAATGTTACATTTGCAAACAAAATTATTTATGCATAATCACTAGAAACGAGGTTCAAAGTCCACTGCTAGAGCTATCACCCCTAACAGAACATTTCCGAAAGGTCAGAGAAAAGAGATTAAAAAACCTGAATGTAACTTCAGGATTCAGAATTCATGGAACTGAAAACGGAAAACTGAAGCTAAAACTAATACCATTGTGCTTCCTCAACCAAATGTCCCCACACAGCCAAACACCTCCTAGGCCCCCCCCAGCTTAATTCAGAATTGGCTATCAAAGTGAGGTCAAACAGCAAGGAGTTTTCCAGCACAAAAAATCAGGAACCTATTACTTTTCAAGAAAACACATACATCCTGAAATACTCAATTTATTAGGTGCCACAACTTTACCCAGTATCACTTGAAAGAACACAAGACACTGACGTCCTAAGCAGCTACTAAATTTTATCAACCAAGACTGTCTTCAAACCTTCAAAAATATGGCAACACCTCTTAGTCTCAGAGACTTCAACTGAATAAACTACCACCGCAGACTATTTTATAAACACAATTTTTTTTGGTGCGTTTTGCAAGGTTTCTAGATTTATTTTTTTTTTTCAGTAACTATCAGTTTTCCACTTCTAACAAGTAACACGTGAATTCAAACAGATGCTACCGAGGGGCTAACGAGCTTAACGGGGTACCGAGCTGCCAGGCTGCTCCAAGAGTTCTCAACATCAGCGTTATGCAGTTGAAGCAAAATCAACTCGCTCTCCCGTCAAGCACTCAAAGGAAGAATGGAATTTTTTTTTTTTTTCCGGGACTGAGCAACCCGAAAAGGCAGGCAATACATCGAACCTCGCTGATGCTCCGTGCAAAAAGCAGAGATGACGGGGTGACGACCCCTCAGCCTGACCAAGCTCGGCCGCGCCACGCCGGTGCGACACTTGACTTCTCAGCGCGACGCAACCCCCCAATAAAACAAAGCATTGGAGCTGTGCACCCTCCGCTCCCATCCCCCCACCCCGGCTCCCCTCTCCAGCGCGGGAACTCCCCAGCCCAGCAGGGCCCACTCGCAGGGCGGGACCCTCCGCACCGCCTCCCCCGGGGCGGGGGGATGGAAGGCCGGCACCAAGCAGCGCCGGGTGTTCCGCCGGGGTCCCCGCGCCTTTTCCATCGGAGGGAGCGCTGCCGCCGGCCGCGCAGCCCCGCCGGCCCCACCCGCGGGCGAGGCGAGGCTCCCCCCACGCCCCGCAGGTGCGGCGGGCAGCCCTGCAGCCCCTCCGCGGCCAGACACAGCCCGCGGCCCTCTGCTGCCCACGGCTCCGCCGCGCCGGAGGGCGCGCTCAGAAGGCGGCAGATGCACTACGGTGGGCAAAAGCGCTCCGGTTAGAGCGAAGTCAGACAGGAACAAGGCGGAAAGGAGGGTGCAGCTCGCGGGAGAATGGGAGCGACGCTCGAGTGGTAGGGCCACGCTAGAGAAATAGGTGGTGTGAAAGACATTCAGAAAGGTGCTGCTGATTAAACAAAGGGTTTATTGAACAATGTTTTGTCTGGGGGACAAGTGTTTAAGCACCCAATTATTACCACACTAAAAAAACGGGGGGGGGG